>NC_142173.1:39249115-39321693 GCF_029865625.1 Vigna umbellata
GGGCGAAGTGGATTAAGTGGATGAAGGCGACGAAGTGGACGACGTGGACGAAGTTGACGAAGTGGACGAAATGGACGAATTGGACGAATTGGAAGAAGTGGAAGAAGTGGACCAAGTGGACGATGTGGAAGAAGAAGAAGAACAAGAAGAACAAGAACAAGAAGAACAAGAAGAAGTAGTGCAAGAAGAACAAGAAGAAGAAGGGGAAGAAGTGGACGAAGTAGACGAAGTGGACAAAGTGGACCAACTGGACGAAGTGGTCGAAGTGGACGAACTAGACAAACTGGAAGAAGTGGACGAGGTTGACGAAGTGGACGAAGCTTACGAAGTGGACGAAGTGGAAGAAGAAGAACGAGAAGAAGAACATGAAGAAGAACAGGAAGAAGTAGTGCAAGAAGAACAACAAGAAGAAGAAGAACCAGCACAAGAAGAAGAAGAAGAAGTGGAAGAAGAAAAAGAATAAGAAGAAGAACAAGAAGAACAACAACAAGAAGAACAAGAAGAAGAACAAGAAGAACAAGAAGAAGTGGAAGAAGAAGTGTAAGAAGTGGGAGAAGTAGACGAAGTGGGAGACGTAGAGGAAGTGGACGAAGTGAAGAAGTAGAGGAAGTGGACGAAGTGGAGGAAGTGGAGGAAATGGACGATGTGGACGAAGTGGACGATGTGGACGAAGTGCAACAAGTGGAAGAAGTGGACGAAGTGGACGAACTAGAGGAACTGGAAGAAGTGGAAGAAGTGGACGAAGTTGACTAAGTGGACGAAGTTGGCGAAGTTGGCGAAGTGGACGAAGTGGACGAAGTTGACGAAGTGGACGAAGTGGAAGAAGTGGACGAAGTGGACGATGTGGACGAAGTGGATGAAGTGGGCGAAGTGGAGGAAGTGGACGAAGGCGACGAAGTGGACGACGTGGACGAAGTTGACGAAGTGGACGAAATGGACGAATTGGACAAATTGGAAGAAGTGGAAGAAGTGGACCAAGTGGACGACGTGGAAGAAGAAGAAGAAGAAGAAGAAGAAGAAGAACAAGAAGAACAAGAAGAAGTAGTGCAAGAAGAACAAGAAGAAGAAGTGGACGAAGTTGGCGAAGTGGACGAAGTGGACAAAGTGGAAGAAGTGGACGAAGTGGACAAAGTGGACGATGTGGACGAAGTGCACGAAGTGGATGAAATGGAAGAAGTAGAAGAACGTGAAGCAAGAAGAAGAAGTGGAAGAAGAAGAAGAAGATGAAGTGGACAAAGTGGACAAAGTGGACGAACTAGACGAACTGGAAGAAGTTGACGAAGTGGAAGAAGTGGAAGAACTGGACGAAGTGGACGAAGTGGACGATGTGGACGAAGTGGACAAAGTGTACGAAGTGGACGAAGTGTACGAAGTGGACGAAGTGTACGAAGTGGACGAAGTAGACAAAGTGGACAAAGTGAACAAAGTGGACGAAGTGGTAGAAGAAGAAGAAGAAGAAGAAGAAGAAGAAGAAGAAGAAGAAGAACCAGTAGAAGAAGAAAAAGAAGAAGTGGAAGAAGTGGGAGAAGTGGACGAAGAGGACGAAGTCGATGAAGTGGACGAAGTGGATGAGGTGGACGAAGGGGACGAAGTGGACGAAGTGGAAAAAGAAGAAGAAGAAGAAGAAGAAGAACAAGCAGAAGAAGTGGAAGAAGAATTAGAAGAAGTGGACGAAGTGGACGAACTAGACGAACTGGATGAGGTTGACGAAGTGGAAGAAGTGGACGAAGCTGACGAAGTGGACGATGTGGACGAAGTTCACGAAGTGGACAAAGTGTACGAAGTGGACGAAGTGGACGAAGTGGACGAAGTTGACGAAGTGGAAGAAGTGGACAAAGTGAACGAAGTTGACGAAGTGGACGAAGTGGAAGAAGTGGACGAAGTTGACGAAGTGGACGAAGTGGACGAAGTTGACGAAGTGGACGAAGTGGACGAAGTGGACGAAGTGGACGAAGTGGACGAAGTGGACGATGTGGACGATGTGGACGATGTGGACGAAGTGCACGAAGTGGACAAAGTGTACGAAGTGGACGAAGTGTACGAAGTGGACGAAGTTGACGAAGTGTACGAAGTGGACAAAGTTGACGAAGTGGACGAAGTGGACAAAGTGGATGAAGTGGACGAAGAGGAAGAAGAAGAAGAAGAAGAAGAAGAAGAAGAAGAAGAAGAAGAAGAAGAAGGAGAAGAAGAAGAAGAAGGAGAAGAAGAACCAGCAGAAGAAGAAGAAGAAGAAGTGGAAGAAGTGGGAGAAGTGGACGAAGAGGAAGAAGAAGAAGAAGAAGAAGAAGAACCAGTAGAAGAAGAAGAAGAACTGGAAGAAGTGGGAGAAGTGGACAAAGTGGACGAACAGGACGAAGTGGATGAAGTGGACGAGGTGGACGAAGGGGACGAAGTGGACGAAGTGGAAGAAGAAGAAGAACAAGAACAAGAACAAGAAGAAGAACAAGAAGAAGAAGTGGAAGAAGAACTAGAAGAAGAAGTGGACGAAGTGGACGAACTAGACGAACTGGAAGAAGTTGACAAAGTGGACGATGTGGACGAAGTGGACGAAGTGGAAAAAGTGGACGAAGTGGACGAAGTGGACGAAGTGGACGACGTGGAAGAAGAAGAAGAAGAAAAAGAAGAAGAACAGGAATAAGTGGACGAAGTGGACGAAGAGGACGAAGTGGATGAAGTGGACGAAGTGGACGAAGGGGACGAAGTGGACGACGTGGAAGAAGTGGACGAAGTGGACAAAGTTGATGAAGTTGACGAAGTGGACGAAATGGGCGAAGTGGAAGAAGAGGTAGAAGAAGAACAACAAGAAGTGGACGAAGCTGACGAAGTGGACGAAGTTGACGAAGTGGACGAAATGGACGAAGTGGACGAATTGGGAGAAGTGGAAGAAGTGGACAAGGTAGACGAAGTGGTCGAAGTGGAAGAAGAAGAAGAACTAGAACAAGAACAAGAACAAGAAGAACAAGAAGAAGTAGTGGAAGAAGAACAAGAAGAAGAAGGGGAAGAAGTGGACGAAGTAGACGAAGTGGAAGAAGTGGACGAGGTTGACGAAGCTGACGAAGCTTACGAAGTGGACGATGTGGACGAAGTGGAAGAAGAAGAACGAGAAGAAGAACAAGCAGAAGAACAAGAAGAAGTAGTGCCAGAAGAACAAGAAGAAGAAGTGGAAGAAGCGGACGAATTGGACGAACTAGACGAACTGGAAGAAGTGGAAGAAGTGGACGAAGGGGACGAAGTGGACGAGGTTGACGAAGTGGACGAAGTAGACTAAGTGGACGAAGTGGATGAAGTTGACGAAGTGGACGAAGTCGATGAAGTGGAGGTAGTGGACGAAGTGGAAGAAGAAGAAGAACAAGAACAAGAAGAAAAAGAAGAAGTAGTGGAAGAAGTAGCGGATGAAGTGGATGAACTAGACGAACTGGAAGAAGTGGAAGAAGTCGAAGAAGTGGACGAAGTGGACGAAGTGGAGGAAGTTGACGAAGTGGTTGTAGTTGACGAAGTGGACGAACTGGACGAAGTGGAAGTAGAAGAAGAACAAGAAGAAGAAAAAGAAGAACAAGAAGATGTGGATGACAACGTGGACGAAGTGAAAGAAGAAGAATGAGAAGAAGAACAAGAAGAAGAACATGAAGAACAAGAAGATGTAGTGGAAGAAGAACCTGAAGAAGAAATGGAAGACGTGCACGAAGTGGATGAAGTGTACGAAGTGGACAAAGTGGACGAAGTGGACAAAGTTGACGAGGTGGATGAAGTCGAAGAAGAAGAAGAAGAAGCAGAACCAGCAGGAGAAGAAGAAGAAGAAGTGGAAGAAGTTGGAGAAGTGGACGAAGAGGACTAAGTGGATGAAGTGGACGAAGTGGACGAAGAAGAAGAAGAAGAAGAAGAAGAAGAAGAAGAAGAAGAAGAAGAACAAGAACAAGAACAAGAAGAAGAAGTGGAAGAAGAAGTAGAAGAAGAATTGGACGAAGTGGACGAACTAGACGAACTGGAACAAGTGGAAGAAGTGGAAGAAGTGTACGAAGTTGACGAAGTGGACGAACTGGACGAAGTGGAAGAAGAAGAAGAACAACAAGAAGAACAAGAAGAAGAACAAGAAGAAGTGGATGACGACGTGGACGAAGTGAAAGAAGAAGAATGAGAAGAAGAACAAGAAGATGAACATGAAGAACAAGAAGATGTAGTGGAAGAAGAACAAGAAGAAGAAATGGAAAAAGTGCACGAAGTGGACGAACTAGACGAACTGGAAGAAGTGGAAGAAGTGGACGAAGTTGACGAAGTGGTCGAAGTTGAAGAGGTGGACGAAGTGGAGGAATCAGACGAAGTGGAAGAAGAAAAAGAACAACAAGAAGAATAAGAAGAAGAAAAAGAAGAACAAGAAGAAGAACAAGAAGAAGTGAATTACGACGTGGACGAAGTGAAAGAAGAAGAATGAGAAGAAGAACAAGAAGAAGAACATGAAGAACAAGAAGATGTAGTGGAAGAAGAACAAGAAGAAGAAATGGAAGAAGTGCACGAAGTGGACGAACTAGACGAACTGGAAGAAGTGGAAGAAGTGGAAGAAGTGCACAAAGTGGACGAAATGGACGAAGTGGACGAAGTGCACGAAGTGGACAAAGTGTACGAAGTGGACGAAGTGGACGAAGTGGATGAAGTGGAAGAAGAAGTAAAAGAAGAAGAAGAAGAAGAAGAAGGGGAATAAATGGGAGAAGTGGACGAAGTAGACGAAGAGGACGAAGAGGATGAAGTGGACGAAGGGGACGAAGTGGACAAAATGGACGAAGTGGAAGTAGAAGAAGAACAAGAAGAAGTGGAAGAAGTGGGAGAAGTGGACGAAGTGGAAGAAGCTGATGAAATGGACGAAGTTGACGAAGTGGACGAAATGGACAAACTGGACAAAGTGGACGAATTGGAAGAAGTTGACGAAGTGGAAGAAGTCGAAGAAGTGGAAGAAGTGGACGAAGTTGACGAAGTGGACGAAGTGGACGATGTGGACGAAGTGTACGAAGTGGACGAAGTGTACGAAGTGAACGAAGTGTACGAAGTGGACGAAGTGTACGAAGTGGACGAAGTGGACGAAGTGGACAAAGTTGACGAAGTGGATAAAGTGGACGAAGTGCAAGAAGAAGAAGTGGAAGAAGTGGACGAAGAGGACGAAGTGGATGAAGTGGTCGAGGTGGACGAAGGGGACGAAGTGGAAGTAGAAGAAAAAAAACAAGAACAAGAACAAGAAGATGAACAAGAAGAAGAAGTGGAAGAAGAACTAGAAGAAAAGTGGACGAAGTGGAGGAAAGCACGAACTGGATGAAGTTGACGAAGTGGAAGAAGTGGACGAAGTTGACGAAGTGACGAAGTGGATGAAGTGGACGAAGTGGACAAAGTGGACGATGTGGACGAACTAGACGAACTGCACGAAGTTGACGAAGTGGAAGAAGTGGACGAAGTTGACGAAGTGGACGAAGTGGACGAAGTGGACGAAGTTGACGAAGTGGACGAAGTGGACGAAATGGACGAAGTGGACGAAGTGGACTATGTGGACGATGTGGACGAAGTGCACGAAGTGGACGAAAGTGGACGAAGTGGACAAAGTGCACGAAGTGGACAAAGTGTACGAAGTGGAGGAAGTGGACGAACTAGACGAACTGGACGAAGTTGACGAAGTGGAAGAAGTGCACGAAGTTGACGAAGTTGACGAAGTGGACGAAGTGGACAAAGTGGACGATGTGGACGAAATGCACGAAGTGGACAAAGTGTACGAAGTGGACGAAATGTACGAAGTGGACGAAGTGTATGAAGTGGACGAATTGGACGAATTGGACGAAGTGGACGAAGTGGACGAAGTCGACGAAGTGGACGAAGTGGACGAAGTGGACGAAGTAGACGAAGTGGAAGAAGAAGAAGAAGAAGAAGCAGAAGAGGTGGAAGAAGTGGGAGACGTGGACGAAGTGGACGAGGAGGACGAAGGGGACGAAGTGAAGAAGAAGAAGAAAAAGATGAAGTGGAAGAAGAACTAGAAGAAGAAGTGGACAAAGTGGACGAAGTGGACGAACTGGACGAAGTGAACGAAGTGGACGAGGTAGACGAAGTGGACGAAGTTGACAAAGTGGACGAAGGGGACGAAGTGCACGAAGTGGACGAAGTGGACGAAGTGGACGAAGTGGACGAAGTGAAGGAAGTGGACGAAGTGGACGAAGTGGACGAAGTGGAAGAAGCAGAATAGTAGAACAAGATGAACAAGAAGAAGAACAAGAAGAAGTGGAAGAAAAACAAGAAGAAGAAGTGGAAGAAGAACAAGAAGTGGAAGAAGTGGGAGAAGTGGACGAAGTCGACGAAGTCGACGAAGTGGACGAAATGGACGAAGTGGACGAAGATGAAGAAATGGACGAAGTTGACGAACTGGAAGAAGAAGAACAACAACAACAAGAACAAGAAGAATAAGTGGAAGAAGAACAAGAAGAAGAGGTGGAAGAAGTGGGAGAAGTGGACGAGGTGGACGAAGTGGACGAAGCGAACGAAGTGGACGAAGTGGACGAAGTGGTCAAAGTGGAGGACGTGGACGAAGTGGACGAAGTGGTCAAAGAGGACGCAGGGTCGAAGTGGAAGAAGAAGAAGTAGAAGAAGAACAAGAAGAACAAGAAGAAATAGAAGAAGTGGGAGAAGTGGACGAAGTGGACGAAGTTCACGAAGTGGACGAAATGGACGAAGTTGACGAATTGGAAAAAGTGGAAGAAGTGGACCAAGTGGACGAAGAAGAAGAACAAGAACAAGAAGAAGAACAAGAAGAACAAGAAGAAGTAGTGGAACAAGAACAAAAAGAAGAATTGTAAGAAGTGGACGAAGTAAACGAAGTGGACGAAGTGGACGAAGTTGACAAAGTGGACGAAATGGGCGAAGTGGAAGAAGAAGTAGAAGAAGAACAAGAAGAAGTGGAGGAAGTGGGAGAAGTGGACGAAGTGGACGAAGCTGACGAAGTGGACGAAATGGACGAAGTTGACGAAGTAGACGAAATGGACGAAGTGGACGAATTTGGAGAAGTGGAAGAAGTGGACCAAGTGGACGAACTGGGAGAAGATGAAGAACAAGAACAAGAACAAGAAGAACAAGAAGAAGTAGTGAACGAAGAACAACAAGAAGGGGAACAAGTGGACGAAGTGGACGAAGTAGACGAATTGGAAGAAGTGGACGAAGTGGATGAAGCTTACGAAGTGGACGAAGTGGAAGAAGAAGAACGAGAAGAAGAACAAGAAGAAGAACAAGAAGAAGTAGTGCAACAAGAACAAGAAGAAGGCGTGGAAGAAGCGAACGAAGTGGACGAAATAGACGAACTGGAAGAAGTGGAAGAAGTGGACGAAGTTGACGAAGTGGACGAAGTGGCCGAAGTGGACGAAGTCGATGAAGTGGAGGTAGTGGATGAATTATACGAACTGGAAGAAGTGGAAGAAGTGGACCAAGTGGACGAAGTGGAAGAAGAAGAAGAAGAACAAGAACAAGAAGAAAAAGATGAAGTAGTGGAAGAAGTAGTGGACGAAGTGGACGAACTAGACCAAGTGGAAGAAGTGGAAGAAGGGGACGAAGTTGACGAAGTAGACGAAGTTGACGAAGTGGACGAAGTGGAAGAAGAAGAAGAACAACAAGAAGAACAAGAAGAAGAAAAAGAAGAACAAGAACAAGAACAAGAAGAAGTGGATGACGAAGTGGATGAAGTGAAAGAAGAAGAACATGAAGAACCAGAAGATGTAGTGGACGAAATGGACGAAGCTGACGAAGTGGACGAAATGGACGAAGTTGACGAAGTGGACGAAATGGACGAAGAGGACGAATTGGGAGAAGTGGAAGAAGTGGACGAAGTTGACGAAGTGGACAAAGTGGACGAAGTGGACGAAGTGGACGAAGTTGACGACGTGGACGAAGTGGACGAATAGGACGAAGTGGACGATGTGGACGAAGTGCACGAAGTGTACGAAGTGGACAAAGTGGAAGAAGTGGAAGAAGTGGAAGAAGCAGAAAAGCAGAACAAGATGAACAAGAAGGAGAACAAGAAGAAGAAGTGGAAGAAGTGGGAGAAGTGGACGAGATGGACGAAGTGGACGAGGTGGACGAAGTTGACTAAGTGAACGAAGTGGACGAAGTGGACGAAGTGGACGAAGTGCACGAAGTGGACGAAGTGGACGAAGTGGACGAAGTGGACGAAGTGGACGAAGTGGACGAAGTGGACGAAGTGGACGAAGTGGACGAAGTGGACGAAATGGACGAAGTGGACGAAATGGACGAAATGGACGAAGTGGACGAAGTGGACGAAGTGAACGAAGTGGACGAGGTGGACGAAGTTGACGAAGTGAACGAAGTGGACGAAGTGGACGAAGTGGACGAACTGGACGAAGTGGACGAAGTGGACGAAATGGACAAACTGGACGAACTGGACGAAGTGGACGAAGTGAACGAAGTGGACGAGATGGACGGTGTGGACGAAGTGCAGGAAGTGGACGAAGGGGACGAAATGCACGAAGTGGACGAAGTTGACGAAGTGGAGGAACTGGACGAAGTGGAGGAAGTGGACGAAGTTGACAAAGTGGACGAAGTGAAAGAAGAAGAATGAGAAGAAGAACATGAAGAACAAGAAGATGTAGTGGAAGAAGAACAAGAAGAAGAAATGGAAGAAGTGGACGAACTAGACGAACTGGAAGCAGTGGAAGAAGTGCACGAAGTAGACGAAGTGGACGAAATGGACGAAGTGGACGATGTGGACGAAGTGCACGAAGTGGACGAAGTGCACGAAGTGGACAAAGTGTATAAAGTGGACGAAGTGGACGAAGTGGATGAAGTGGAAGAAGAAGTAAAAGAAGAAGAAGAAGAAGAACCAGCTGAAGAAGAAGAAGAAGAAGAAGAAGAAGAACCAGCTGAAGAAGAAGAAGAAGAAGAAGAAGAAGAAGGGGAATAAATTGGAGAAGTGGACGAAGTGGACGAAGAGGACGAAGTGGATGAAGTAGATGAAGTGGACGAAGGGGACGAAGTGGACAAAATAGACGAAGTGGAAGTAGAAGAAGAACGAGAAGAAGAACAAGAAGAAGTGGAAGAAGTGGGAGAAGTGAACGAAGTGGACGAAGCTGACGAAATGGACGAAGTTGACGAAGTGGACGAAATGGACGAACTGGACAAAGTGGACAAAGTGGACGAAGTGGAAGAAGAGGACAAAGTTTACGAAGTGGACAAAGTGGATGAAGTGGACGATGTGGACGAAGTTGACGAAGTGGACAAAGTGGACAAAGTGGACGAAGTGGACGAAGTTGACGACGTGCACGAAGTGGACGAAGTTGACGACGTGCACGAAGTGCACGAAGTGGACGAATAGGACGAAGTGGACGATGTGGATGAAGTGCAAGAAGTGTACGAAGTGGAAGATGTGGAAGAAGTGGAAGAAGTGGAAGAAGTGGAAGAAGCAGAAAAGCAGAACAAGATGAACAAGAAGAAGAACAAGAAGTAGAAGTGGAAGAACAATAAGAAGAAGAAGTGGAAGTGGGAGAAGTGGACGAAGTAGACAAAGTAGACGAAGTGGACGAAGAGGATGAAGTAGAAGAAGAAGAACAACAACAACAACCAGCAGAAGAAGAAGAACAAAAAGAACAAGAAGAAGAAGTGGAAGATGTGCGAGAAGTGGACAAAGTGGACGAAGTGGACGAAGAGGACGAAGTGGACCAAGTGGACGAAGAGGACGAAGAGGAAGAAGTGGACGAAATGGACGAAGATGAGGAACTGGAAGAAGTGGAAGAAGTGGACCAAGTGGACGAAGTGGAAGAAGAGGATGAAGAAAAACAACAAGAAGAACAAGAAGAAGTAGTGGAAGAAGAACAAGAAGAAGTGGAAGAAGTTGACGAACTAGATGAACTGGAAGAAGTGGAAGAAGTGGACGAAGTAGAACAAGCAGAAGAAGAACAAGAAGAAGAACACGAATAGGTAGTGGAAGAAGAACAAGAAGAAGAAGTGGAAGAAGTGGGAGAAGTGGACGAGGTGGACGAAGTGGACGAGGTGGACGAAGTTGACGAAGTGAAACGAAGTGGACGAAGTGGACGAAGTGGACGAAGTGGACGAAGTGGACGAAGTGGACGAAGTGGACGAAGTGGACGGAGTGGACGGAGTGCACGAAGTGGACGAAGCGGACGAACTGGACGAAGTGGACGAGGTAGACGAGGTGGACGAAGTTGACGAAGTGAACGAAGTGGACGAAGTGGACGAAGTGGACGAAGTAGACGAATTGGAAGAAGTTGACGAAGTGGAAGAAGTGGAAGAAGTGGACGAACTTGACGAAGTGGACGAAGTGGACGATGTGGACGAAGTGGACGATGTGGACGAAGTGTACGAAGTGGACGAAGTGTACGAAGTGAACGAAGTGTACGAAGTGGACGAAGTGTATGAAGTGGACAAAGTGGACGAAGTGGACAAAGTTGACGAAGTGGATAAAGTGGACGAAGTGGAAGAAGAAGAAGAAGAAGAACCAGCAGAAGAAGAAGAAGAAGAAGTGGAAGAAGAAGTAGAAGAAGTGGGAGAAGTGGACGAAGAGGACGAAGTGGATGAAGTGGTCGAGGTGGACGAAGGGGACGAAGTGGAAGAAGAAGAAGAAAAACAAGAACAAGAACAAGAAGATGAACAAGAAGAAGAAGTGGAAGAAGAACTAGATGAAAAGTGGACGAAGTGGAGGAAAAGGACGAACTGGATGAAGTTGACGAAGTGGAAGAAGTGGACGAAGTTGACGAAGTGACGAAGTGGATGAAGTGGACGAAGTGGACGATGTGGACGAACTAGACGAACTGGACGAAGTTGACGAAGTGGAAGAAGTGGACGAAGTTGACGAAGTGGACGAAGTGGACGAAGTGGACGATGTGGACGATGTGGACGATGTGGACGAAGTGCACGAAGTGGACGAAGTGGACAAAGTGTACGAAGTGGAGGAAGTGGACGAAGTGGACGAACTAGACAAACTGGATGAAGTTGACGAAGTGGAAGAAGTGGACGAAGTTGACGAAGTTGACGAAGTGGACGAAGTGGACGATGTGGACGAAGTGGACGATGTGGACGAAGTGCACGGAGTGGACAAAGTGTACGAAGTCGACGAAGTGTACGAAGTGGACGAAGTGTACGAAGTGGACGAAGTGGACGAAGTGGACGAAGTGGACGAAGTGGACGAAGTGGACGAAGTGGAAGAAGAAGAAGAAGAAGAAGAAGAGGTGGAAGAAGTGAGAGACGTGGACGAAGTGGACGAGCAGGACGAAGGGGACGAAGTGAAGAAGAAGAAAAATAAGAAGAAGTGGAAGAAGAATTAGAAGAAGAAGTGGACAAAGTGGACGAAGTGGACGAATTGGACGAAGTGAACGAAGTGGACGAGGTAGATAAAGTGGACAAAGTTAACAAAGTGGACGAAGGGGACGAAGTGCACGAAGTGGACGAAGTGGACGAAGTGGACGAAGTGGACGAAGTGGACGAAGTGGACGAAGTGGACGAAGTGGACGAAGTGGACGAAGTGGACGAAGTGGACGAAGTTGACAAAGGGGACGAAGGGGACAAAGTGCATGAAGTGGACGAAGTGGACGAAGTGGACGAAGTGGAAGAAGCAGAATAGCAGAACAAGATGAACAAGAAGAAGAACAAGAAGAAGTGGAAGAAAAACAAGAAGAAGAAGTGGAAGAAGAACAAGAAGTGGAAGAAGTGGGAGAAGTGGACGAAGTCGACGAAGCTGACGAAGTCGACGAAATGGACGAAGTGGACGAAGATGAAGAAATGGACAAAGTTGACGAACTGGAAGAAGAAGAAGAACAACAACAAGAACAAGAAGAATAAGTGGAAGAAGAACAAGAAGAAGAGGTGGAAGAAGTGGGAGAAGTGGACGAGGTGGACGAAGTGGACGAAGCGAACGAAGTGGACGAAGTGGACGAAGTGGACGAAGTGGTCAAAGTGGACGAAGTGGACGAAGTGGTCAAAGAGGACGTAGGGTCGAAGTGGAAGAAGAAGAAGTAGAAGAAGAACAAGAAGAACAAGAAGAGATAGAAGAAGTGGTAGAAGTGGACGAAGTGGACGAAGTTCACGAAGTGGACGAAGTTCACGAAGTGGACGAAGTTCACGAAGTGGACGAAAGGGACGAAGTTGACAAATTGGAAGAAGTGGAAGAAGTGGACCAAGTGGAAGAAGAAGAAGAACAAGAACAAGAAGAAGAACAAGACGAAGTAGTGGAAGAAGAACAAGAAGAAGAATTGTAAGACGTGGACGAAGTAAACGAAGTGGACGAAGTGGATGAAGTGGACAAAGTGGACGAAATGGGCGAAGTGGAAGAAGAAGTAGAAGAAGAACAAGAAGAAGTGGAAGAAGTGGGAGAAGTGGACGAAGCTAACGAAGTGGACGAAATGGACGAGTTTGACGAAGTAGAAAAAATGGACGAAGTGGACGAATTTGGAGAAGTGGAAGAAGTCGACCAAGTGGACGAACTGGGAGAAGATGAAGAACAAGAAGAAGTAGTGAAAGAAAAACAACAAGAAGGGGAACAAGTGGACGAAGTGGACGAAGTAGACGAATTGGAAGAAGTGGATGAAGCTTACGAAGTGGACGAAGTGGAAGAAGAAGAACGAGAAGAAGAACAAGAAGAAGAACAAGAAGAAGTAGTGCAACAAGAACAAGAAGAAGACGTGGAAGAAGCGAACGAAGTGGACGAAATAGACGAACTAGAAGAAGTGGAAGAAGTGGACGACGTTGACGAAGTGGACGAAGTGGCCGAAGTGGACGAAGTCGATGAAGTGGAGGTAGTGGACGAATTATACGAACTGGAAGAAGTGGAAGAAGTGGACCAAGTGGACGAAGTGGAGGAAGAAGAAGAACAACAAGAACAAGAAGAAAAAGATGAAGTAGTGGAAGAAGTAGTGGACGAAGTGGACGAACTAGACCAAGTGGAAGAAGTGGAAGAAGTGGACGAAGTTGACGAAGTAGACGAAGTTGACGAAGTGGAAGAAGAAGAAGAACAACAAGAACAACAAGAAGAAGAAAAAGAAGAACAAGAAGAAGAACAAGAAGAAGTGCATGACGAAGTGGACGAAGTGAAAGAAGAAGAACATGAAGAACCAGAAGATGTAGTGGACGAAATGGACGAAGCTGACGAAGTGGACCAAATGGACGAAGTGGACGAAATGGACGAAGTGGACGAATTGGGAGAAGTAGAAGAAGTGGACGAAGTTGACGAAGTGGACAAAGTGGACAAAGTGGACGAAGTGGACGAAGTGGACGAAGTGGACGAAGTGGACGAAGTGGACGAAGTGGACGAAGTGGACGAAGTGGACGAAGTGGACGAAGTGGACGAAGTGGACGAAGTGGACGAAGTGGACGAAGTTGACGACGTGGACGAAGTGGACGATGTGGACGAAGTGCACGAAGTGTACGAAGTGGACAAAGTGGAAGAAGTGGAAGAAGTGGAAAAAGCAGAAAAGCAGAACAAGATGAACAAGAAGAAGAACAAGAAGAAGAAGTGGAAGAAGTGGGAGAAGTGGACGAGGTGGACGAAGTGGACGAGGTGGACGAAGTTGACGAAGTCCACGAAGTGGACGAAGTGGACGAAGTGGACGAAGTGAACGAAGTGGACGAAGTGGACGAAGTGGACGAAATGGACGAAGTGGACGAAGTGGACGAAATGGACGAAGTGGACGAAGTGGACGAAGTGGACGAAGTGGACGAAGTGGACGAAGTGGACGAAGTGGACGAAGTGGACGAAGTGGACGAAGTGAACGAAGTGGACGAGGTGGACGAAGTTGATGAAGTGAACGAAGTGGACGAAGTGGACGAAGTGGACGAACTGGACGAAGTGGACGAAATGGACAAACTGGACGAACTGGACGAAGTGGACGAAGTGAACGAAGTGGACGAGATGGACGGTGTGGACGAAGTGCAGGAAGTGGACGAAGGGGACGAAATGCACGAAGTGGACGAAGTTGACGAAGTGGAGGAATTGGACGAAGTGGAGGAAGTGGACGAAGTTGACAAAGTGGACGAAGTGAAAGAAGAATAATGAGAAGAAGAACATGAAGAACAAGATGTAGTGGAAGAAGAACAAGAAGAAGAAATGGAAGAAGTGGACGAAGTGGACGAACTAGACGAACTGGAAGAAGTGGAAGAAGTGCACGAAGTAGACGAAGTGGAAGAAATGGACGAAGTGGACGATGTGGACGAAGTGCACGAAGTGGAGGAAGTGCACGAAGTGGACAAAGTGTACAAAGTGGACGAAGTGGACGAAGTGGATGAAGTGGAAGAAGAAGTAAAAGAAGAAGAAGAAGGGGAATAAATGGGAGAAGTGGACGAAGTGGACGAAGAGGACAAAGTGGATGAAGTAGATGAAGTGGACGAAGGGGACGAACGGGACGAAGTGGACAAAATAGACGAAATGGAAGTAGAAGAAGAACGGGAAGAAGAACAAGAAGAAGTGGAAGAAGTGGGAGAACTGAACAAAGTGGACGAAGCTGACGAAATGGACGAAGTTGACGAAGTGGACGAAATGGACGAAGTGGACAAAGTGGACGAAGTGGACGAACTGGAAGAAGTTGAAGAAGTGGAAGAAGAGGACAAAGTTTACGAAGTGGACAAAGTGGATGAAGTGGACGATGTGGACGAAGTTGAGGAAGTGGACAAAGTGGACAAAGTGGACGAAGTGGACGAAGTAAACGAAGTGGACGAGATGGACGATGTGGACGAAGTGCAGGAAGTGGACGAAGGGGACGAAGTGCACGAAGTGGACGAAGTTGACGAAGTGGAGGAACTGGACGAAGTGGAGGAAGTGGACGAAGTGGAAGAAGTTGACAAAGTGGACGAAGTGAAAGAAGAAGAATGAGAAGAAGAACATGAAGAACAAGAAGATGTAGTGGAAGAAGAACAAGAAGAAGAAATGGAAGAAGTGCACGAAGTGGACGAACTAGACGAACTGGAAGAAGTGCAAGAAGTGGAAGAAGTGCACGAAGTGGACGAAGTGGACGAAATGGTCGAAGTGGACGAAGTGGACGATGTGGACGAAGTGCACGTAGTGGACAAAGTGTACGAAGTGGACGAAGTGGACGAAGTGGATGAAGTGGAAGAAGAAGTAAAAGATGAAGAAGAAGAAGAACCCGTTGAAGAAGAAGAAGAAGAAGAAGGGGAATAAATGGGAGAAGTGGACGAAATGGACGAAGAGGACGAAGTGGATATAGTAGATGAAGTGGACGAAGGGGACGAAGTGGACGAAGTGGACAAAATGGACGAAGTGGAAGAAGAAGAAGAACAAGAAGAAGAAACAGAAGAAGTGGAAGAAGGGGGAGAAGTGGACGAAGTGGACGAAGCTGACGAAATGGACGAAGTTGACGAAGTGGACGAAATGGACGAACTGGACAAAGTGGACGAAGTGGACGAATTGGAAGAAGTTGACGAAGTGGAAGAAGTGGACGAAGTTGACGAAGTGGACGAAGTGGACGATGTGGACGAAGTTGACGAAGTGGACAAAGTGGACAAAGTGGACAAAGTGGACGAAGTGGACGAAGTTGACGACGTGGACGAAGTGGACGAAGTTGACGACGTGGACGAAGTGGACGAAGTGGACGATGTGGACGAAGTGCACGAAGTGTACGAAGTGGACAAAGTGGAAGAAGTGGAAGAAGTGGAAGAAGCAGAAAAGCAGAACAAGATGAACAAGAAGAAGAACAAGAAGAAGAAGTGGAAGAACAATAAGAAGAAGAAGTGGAAGTGGGAGAAGTGGACGAAGTAGACAAAGTAGACGAAGTGGACGAAGAGGACGAAGTAGAAGAAGAAGAAGAACAACAACAACCAGCAGAAGAAGAAGAACAAAAAGAACAAGAAGAAGAAGTGGAAGATGTGCGAGAAGTGGACAAAGTGGACGAAGAGGACGAAGTGGACGAAGTGGACAAAGAGGACGAAGAGGACGAAGAGGACGAAGGGGACGAAGTGCAACAAGAAGAAAAAGAAGAACAACAACAAGAAGAACAAGAAGAAGAACAAGAAGAAGAAGTGGAAGATGAACAAGAAGAAGAAGTGGAATTAGTGGGAGAAGTTGACGACATGGACGAAGTGGACGAAGTGGAATAAGAAGTAGCAGAGGAAGAACAAGAAGAAGAACAAGAAGAAGTGGAAGAAGTGGGAGAAGTGGACGAAGTCTACGAAGCTGACGAACTGGCCGAAATGGACGAAGTTGACGAACTGGAAGAAGTGGAAGAAGTGGACCAAGTGGACGAAGCGGAAGAAGAAGAAGAAGAAAAAGAACAAGAAGAACAAGAAGAAGTAGTGGAAGAAGAACAAGAAGAAGAAGTGGAAGAAGTGGACGAACTAGATGAACTGGAAGAAGTGGAAGAAGTGGGCGAACTAACGAAGTGGACGAAGTAGAAGAAGCAGAAGAAGAAGAAGAAGAAGAAGAAGAATAAGAAGAAGAAAAAGAAGAGGAAGTGGAAGAAGGGGACGAAGTGGACGAAGTGGACAAAATGGACGAAGTGGAAGTAGAAGAAGAACAAGAAGAAGAACAAGAAGAAGAACAAGAAGAAGTGGGAAGAAGTGGGAGAAGTGGACGAAGTGGACGAAGTTGACGAAGTGGACGAACTGGACAAAGTGGACGAAGTGGACGAACTGGAAGAAGTTGACGAAGTTGAAGAAGAGGACGATGTGGACGAAGTTGACGAAGTGGACAAAATGGACGAACTGGAAGAAGTTGACGAAGTTGAAGAAGAAGACGAAGTTGACGAAGTTGACGAAGTGGACGAAGTGGATGAAGTGGACGATGTGGACGAAGTTGACGAAGTGGACAAAATGGACAAAGTGGACGAAGTTGACGACGTGGAGGAAGTGGACGAATACGACGAAGTGGACGATGTGGACGAAGTGAACGAAGTGTACGAAGTGGAAGAAGTGGAAGAAGTGGAAGAAGCAGAAAAGCAGAACAAGATGAACAAGAAGAAGAACAAGAAGAAGAACAAGAAGAAGAAGTGGAAGAACAATAAGAAGAAGAAGTGGAAGTGGGAGAAGTGGACGAAGTAGACAAAGTAGACGAAGTGGACGAAGAGGATGAAGTAGAAGAAGAAGAACAACAACCAGCAAAAGAAGAAGAACAAAAAGAACAAGAAGAAGAAGTGGAAGATGTGCGAGAAGTGGACAAAGTGGACGAAGTGGACGAAGAGGACGAAGTGGACGAAGTGGACGAAGAGGACAAAGAGGACGAAGAGGAAGAGGGGACGACGTGGACGAAGTGACACAAGAAGAAAAAGAAGAACAATAAATGGAAGAACAAGAAGAAGAACAAGAAGAAGAAGTGGAAGATGAATAAGAAATAGAAGTGGAATTAGTGGGAGAAGTTGACGACATGGACGAAGTGGACGAAGTAGAGAAAGTGAACGAACTGGACGAAGTGGAAGAAGAAGTGGCAGAGGAAGAACAAGAAGAAGAACAAGAAGAAGTGGAAGAAGTGTGAGAAGTGGACGAAGTCTACGAAGCTGACGAAGTGGCCGAAATGGAAGAAGTGGACGAAGTGGACGAAATGGACGAAGTTGACGAACTGGAAGAAGTGGAAGAAGTGGACCAAGTGGAAGAAGAAGAAGAAAAAGAACAAGAAGAACAAGAAGAAGTAGTGGAAGAAGAAGAAGTGGAAGAAGTGGACGAACTAGATGAACTAGAAGAAGTCGAAGAAGTGGACGAAGTAGGCGAACTAACGAGGTGGACGAAGTAGAAGAAGCAGAAGAAGAAGAAGAACAAGAAGAAGAAAAAGAAGAGGAAGTGGAAGAAGAACAAGAAGAAGAAGTGGAAGAAGTGGAAGAAGTGGGAGAAGTGGACGAGGTGGACGAAGTGGACGAGGTGGACGAAGTGGACGAGGTGGACGAAGTTGACGAAGTGGACGAAGTGGACGAAGTGGACGAAGTGGACGAAGTGGACGAAGTGGACGAAGTGGACGAAGTGGACGAAATGGACGAAGTGGACGATGTGGACGAAGTGGACGAACTAGAAGAAGTGAACGAAGTGGACGAGGTGGACGAAGTTGACGAACTGAACGAAGTGGACGAAGTGGAGGAAATGGACAAAGTGGACGAACTAGACGAAGTGAACGAAGTGGAGGAGATGGAAGATGTGGACGAAGTGCAGGAAGTGGACGAAGGGGACGAAGTGCACGAAGTGGACGAAGTTGACGAGGTGGAGGAATTGGACGAAGTGGAGGAAGTGGACGAAGTGGACGAAGTGGACAAAGTTGACAAAGTGGACGAAGTGAAAGAAGAAGAATGAGAAGAAGAACATGAAGAACAAGAAGATGTAGTGGAAGAAGAACAAGAAGAAGAAATGGAAGAAGTGCACGAAGTGGACGAACTAGACGAACTGGAAGAAGTGCAAGAAGTGGAAGAAGTGCACGAAGTGGACGAAGTGGACGAAATGGTCGAAGTGGACAAAGTGTACGAAGTGGACGAAGTGGACTAAGTGGATGAAGTGGAAGAAGAAGTAAAAGAAGAAGAAGAAGAAGAACCATCTGAAGAAGAAGAAGAAGAAGAAGAAGAAGGGGAATAAATGGGAGAAGTGGACAAAGTGGACGAAGAGGACGAAGTGGATGAAGTAGATGAAGTGGACGAAGGGGACGAAGTGGACGAAGTGGACAAAATTGACGAAGTGCATTTAGAAGAAGAACAAGAAGAAGAACAAGAAGAAGTGGAAGAAGTGGGAGAAGTGGACGAAGTGGACAAAGCTGATGAAATGGATGAAGTTGACGAAGTGGACGAAATGGACAAAGTGGACGAAGCAAACGAAGTGGACGAACTGGAAGAAGTTGACGAAGTGGAAGAAGAGGACGAAGTTGACGAAGTGGACGAAGTGGACGAAGTGGACGATGTGGACGAAGTTGACGAAGTGGACAAAGTGGACGAAGTTGACGACGTGGACGAAGTGGACGAAATGCACGAAGTGTACGAAGTGGACGAAGTGCACGAAGTGGACAAAATGGACGAAGTGGACGAAGTGGACGAAATCGACAAAGTGGACGAACTGGACGAAGTGGACAAAATGAACGAAGTGGACGAGATGGACGATGTGGACAAAGTGCAGGAAGTGGACGAAGGGGACGAAGTGCACGAAGGGGACGAAGTTGACGAAGTGGAGGAACTGGACGAAGTGGACGAAGTGGACGAAGTTGACAAAGTGGACGAAGTGAAAGAAGAAGAATGAGAAGAAGAACATGAAAAACAAGAAGATGTAGTGGAAGAAGTACAAGAAGAAGAAATGGATGAAGTGCACGAAGTGGACGAACTAGACGAACTGGAAGAAGTGGAAGAAGTGCACGAAGTGGACGAAGTGGACGAAATGGACGAAGTGGACGAAGTGGACGATGTGGACGAAGTGCACGAAGGGGAAAAAGTGTACGAAGTGGACGAAGTGGACGAAGTGGACGAAGTGGACAAAGTGGACGAAGTGGATGAAGTGGAAGAAGAAGTAAAAGAAGAAGAAGAAGAAGAACAAGCTGAAGAAGAAGAAGAAGAAGGGGAATAAATGGGAGAAGTGGACGAAGTGGACAAAGAGGACGAAGTGGATGAAGTTGATGAAGTGGACGAAGGGGACGAAGTGTACGAAGTGGACAAAATGGACGAAGTGGAAGTAGAAGAAGAACAAGAAGAAGAATAAGAAGAAGTGGAAGAAGTGGGAGAAGTGGACGAAATGGACGAAGCTGATGAAATGGACGAAGTTGACGGAGTGGACGAAATGGACGAACTAGACCAAGTGGACGAAGTGGACGAAGTGGACGAACTGAAAGAAGTTGACGAAGTGGAAGAAGTGGACGAAGTGGACGAAGTGGATGATGTGGACGAAGTGTACCAAGTGGACGAAGTGTACCAAGTGGACGAAGTGTACGATGTGTATGAAGTGTACGAAGTGGACGAAGTGGACGAAGTGGACAAAGTTGACGAAATGGATAAAGTGCACGAAGTGGAACAAGAAGAAGAAGAAGAAGAAGAAGAAGAAGAAGAAGCAGTAGAAGAAGAAGAAGAAGTGGAAGAAGTGGGAGAGGTGGACGAAGTGGACGAAGAGGACGAAGTGGACGAAGTGGACGAGGTGGACGAAGGGGACGAAGTGGAAGAAGAAGAAGAAAAACAAGAACAAGAATAAGAAGATGAACAAGAAGAAGAAGTGGACGAAAAAGACGAAGTGGACGAAGTGGACGAAGTTGACAAAGTGGACGAAGTGAAAGAAGAAGAATGAGAAGAAGAACAAGAAGAAGAACACGAAGAACAAGAAGATGTAGTGGAAGAAGAACAAGAAGAAGAAATGGAAGAAGTGCACGAAGTGGACGAACTAGACGAACTGGAAGAAGTGGAAGAAGTGGAAGAAGTGCACGAAGTGGACGAATGGATGAAATGGACGAAGTGGACGATGTGGACGAAGTGCACGAAGTGGACAAAGTGTACGAAGTGGACGAAGTGGATGAAGTGGAAGAAGAAGTAAAAGAAGAAGAAGAAGAAGAACCAGCTGAAGAAGAAGAAGAAGGGGAATAAATGGCAGAAGTGGACAAAGTGGACGAAGAGGACGAAGTGGATGAAGTAGATGAAGTGGACGAAGGGGACGAAGTGGACGAAGTGGACAAAATGGACGAAGTGGAAGTAGAAGAACAACAAGAAGAAGTGGGAGAAGTGGGAGAAGTGGACGAAGTGGGCGAAGCTGACGAAATGGACGAAGTTGACGAAGTGGACGAAATGGACGAAGTGGACAAAGTGGACGAAGTGGACGAACTGGAAGAAGTTGACGAAGTGGACGAAGTGGACGAAAGGGACGAAGTGGACGATGTGGACGAAGTGGACGAAGTGGACGAAAGGGACGAAGTGGACGATGTGGACGAAGTGGACGAAGTGGACAAAGTGTACCAAGTGGAAGAACTGGAAGAAGTGCACGAAGTGGACGAAGTGGACGAAAGGGACGAAGTGGACGAAGAGGACGATGTGGACGAAGTTGACGAAGTGGACATAGTGGACGAAGTTGACGACGTGGACGAAATCGACAAAGTGGACGAACTCGACGAAGTGGACGAAGTGAACGAAGTGGACGAGATGGACGATGTGGACAAAGTGCAGGAAGTGGACGAAGGGGAAGAAGTGCACGAAGGGGACGAAGTTGACGAAGTGGAGGAACTGGACGAAGTGGACGAATTGGACGAAGTGGACGAAGTGGACGAAGTTGACAAAGTGGACGAAGTGAAAGAAGAAGAATGAGAAGAAGAACATGAAAAAAAGGAAAATGTAGTGGAAGAAGAACAAGAAGAAGAAATGGAAGAAGTGCACGAAGTGGACGAACTAAACGAACTGGAAGAAGTGGAAGAAGTGCACGAAGTGGAAAAAGTGTACGAAGTGGACGAAGTGGACGAAGTGGACGAAGTGGACGAAGTGGACGAAGTGGACGAAGTGGACGAAGTGGACGAAGTGGACGAAGTGGACGAAGTGGACGAAGTGGATGAAGTGGATGAAGAAGTAAAAGAAGAAGAAGAAGAAGAACCAGCTGAAGAAGAAGAAGAAGAAGGGGAATAAATGGGAGAAGTGGACGAAGTGGACAAAGAGGACGAAGTGGATGAAGTAGATGAAGTGGACGAAGGGGACGAAGTGTACGAAGTGGACAAAATGGACGAAGTGGAAGTAGAAGAAGAACAAGAAGAAGAATAAGAAGAAGTGGAAGAAGTGGGAGAAGTGGACGAAGTGGACGAAGCTGATGAAATGGACGAAGTTAACGGAGTGGACGAAATGGACGAACTAGACAAAGTGGACGAAGTGGACGAAGTGGACGAACTGGAAGAAGTTGACGAAGTGGAAGAAGTGGACGAAGTGGATGATGTGGACGAAGTGTACGAAGTGGACGAAGTGTACGATGTGTATGAAGTGTACGAAATGGACGAAGTGGACGAAGTGGACAAAGTTGACGAAATGGATAAAGTGCACGAAGTGGAACAAGAAGAAGAAGAAGAAGAAGAAGAAGAAGAAGCAGTAGAAGAAGAAGAAGAAGTGGAAGAAGTGGGAGAGGTGGACGAAGTGGACGAAGTGGACGAAGAGGACGAAGTGGATGAAGTGGACGAGGTGGACGAAGGGGACGAAGTGGAAGAAGAAGAAGAAAAACAAGAACAAGAATAAGAAGATGAACAAGAAGAAGAAGTGGACGAAAAAGACGAACTAGACGAAGTTGACAAAGTGGACGAAGTGAAAGAAGAAGAATGAGAAGAAGAACAAGAAGAAGAACACGAAGAACAAGAAGATGTAGTGGAAGAAGAACAAGAAGAAGAAATGGAAGAAGTGCACGAAGTGGACGAACTAGACGAAGTGGAAGAAGTGGAAGAAGTGCACGAAGTGGACGAATGGATGAAATGGACGAAGTGGACGATGTGGACGAAGTGCACGAAGTGGGCAAAGTGTACGAAGTGGATGAGGTGGATGAAGTGGAAGAAGAAGTAAAAGAAGAAGAAGAAGAAGAACCAACTGAAGAAGAAGAAGAAGAAGGGGAATAAATAGCAGAAGTGGACAAAGTGGACGAAGAGGACGAAGTGGATGAAGTAGATGAAGTGGACGAAGGGGACGAAGTGGACGAAGTGGACGAAGTGGACAAAATGGACGAAGTGGAAGTAGAAGAAGAGCAAGAAGAAGTAGGAGAAGTGGGAGAAGTGGACGAAGCTGACGAAATGGACGAAGTTGACGAAGTGGACGAAATGGATGAAGTGGACAAAGTGGACGAAGTGGACGAACTGGAAGAAGTTGACGAAGTGGACGAAGTGGACGAAAGGGATGAAGTGGACGATGTGGACGGAGTGGACGAAGTGGACGAAAGGGTCGAAGTGGACGATGTGGACGAAGTGGACGAAGTGGACAAAGTGTACGAAGTGGAAGAACTGGAAGAAGTGCACGAAGTGGACGAAGTGGACGAAAGGGACGAAGTGGACGATGTGGACGAAGTGGACGAAAGGGACGAAGTGGACAATGTGGACGAAGTGGACGAAGTGGACAAAGTGGACAAAGTGTACGAAGTGGACGAAGTGGACGAAGGGGACGAAGTGGACGAAGTGGAAGAAGAACTAGAAGAAGAAGAAGAAGAACCAGCTGAAGAAGAAGAAGAAGGGGAATAAGTGGGAGAAGTGGATGAAGTGGACGAAGAGGACGAAGTGGATGAAGTGGACGAAGGGGACGAAGTGGACGAAGTGGACGAAGTGGACGAAGTGGACAAAATGGACGAAGTGGAAGTAGAAGAAGAACAAGAAGAAGAACAAGAAGATGAACAAGAAGAAGTGGAAGAACTGGGAGAAGTGGACGAAGTGGACGAAATGGACAAAGTTGACGAAGTGGACGAAATGGACGAAGTGGATGAAGTGGACGAAATGGACGAAGTGGATGAAGTGGACGAAGTGGATGAAGTGGACGAAGTGGACGAACTAGACGAAGTGGAAGAAGTTGACGAAGTGGAAGAAGTGGAAGAAGTGGACGAAGTGGGCAATGTGGACGAAGTGGACAAAGTGTATGAAGTGGACGAAGTGTACGAAGTGGACGAAGTGTACAAAGTTGACGAAGTGGACAAAGTGGATGAAGTGGAAGGAGAAGAAGAAGAAGAAGAAGAAGAAGAAGAAGAACCAGCAGCAGAAGAAGAAGAAGAAGTGGAAGAAGTTGGAGAAGTGGACGAAGTGGACGAAGAGGACTAAGTGGATGAAGTGGACGAGGAGGACGAAGGGGACGAAGTGGACGAAGTGGAAGAAGAAGATGAAGAAGAACAACAAGAACAAGAAGAAGAACAAGAAGAAGAAGTGGAAGAAGAAGTAGAAGAAGAAGTGGACAAAGTGGACGAACTAGACGAACTGGATGAAGTTGACGAAGTGGTCAAACTAGACGAACTGGAACAAGTGGAAGAAGTGTACGAAGTTGACGAAGTGGTCGAAGTTGACGAAGTGGACGAAGTGGGCGAAGTGGAAGAAGAAGAAGAAGATTAAGATGAACAAGAAGAAGAAAAAGAAGAACAAGAAGAAGTGGATGACGACGTGGACGAAGTGAAAGAAGAAGAATGAGAAGAAAAAAAGAAGAAGAACATGAAGAACAAGAAGATGTAGTGGAAGAAGAACAAGAAGAAGAAATGGAAAAAGTGTACGAAGTGGACGAACTAGACGAACTGGAAGAAGTGGAAGAAGTGGACGAAGTTTAAGAAGTGGTCAAAGTTGACGAAGTGGATGAAGTGGACGAACTGGACAAAGTGGAAGAAGAAGAAGAAGAACAAGAAGAATAAGAAGAAGGAAAAGAAGAACAAGAAGAACAAGAAGAAGTGGATGACGACGTGGACGAAGTGAAAGACGAAGAATGAGAAGAAGAACATGAAGAACAAGAAGATGTAGTGGAAGAAGAACAAGAAGAAGAAATGGAAGAAGTGCACGAAGTGGACGAACTAGACGAACTGGAAGAAGTGGAAGAAGTGCACGAAGTGGACGAAGTGGACGAAATGGACGAAGTGGACGATGTGGACGAAGTGCACGAAGTGGACAAAGTGTACGAAGTGCACGAAGTGGATGAAGTGGAAGAAGAAGTAAAAGAAGAAGAAGAAGAAGAACCAGCTGAAGAAGAAGAAGAAGGGGAATAAATGGGAGAAGTGGACGAAGTGGACGAAGAGGACGAAGTGGATGAAGTGGAGGAAGTGGACGAAGGGGACGAAGTGGACGAAGTGGACAAAATGGACGAAGTGGAAGTAGAAGAAGAACATGAAGAAGAACAAGAAGAAGTGGGAGGAGTGGGAGAAGTGGAAGAAGCTGACGAAATGGACGAAGTTGACGAAGTGGACGAAATGGGCGAACTGGACAAAGTGGACGAACTGGAAGAAGTTGACGAAGTGGAAGAACTGGAAGAAGTGGAAGAAGTGGACGAAGTGGACGAAGTGGACGATGTGGACGAAGTGTACGAAGTGGACTAAGTGTACGAAGTGGACGAAGTGTACGAAGTGGACGAAGTGGACGAAGTGGACAAAGTTGACGAAGTGGATAAAGTGGGCGAAGTGGAAGAAGAAGAAGAAGAAGAAGCAGAAGAAGAATAAGAAGAAGAAGAACCAGCAGAAGAAGAAGAAGAAGAAGTGGAAGAAGTGGAAGAAGTGGACGAAGAGGACGAAGTGGATGAAGTGGATGAGGTGGACGAAGGGGACGAAGTGGAAGAAGAAGAAGAAAAACAAGAACAAGAACAAGAACAAGAAGATGAACAAGAAGAAGAAGTGGAAGAAGAACTAGAAGAAGACGTGGACGAAGTGGACGAAAAGGACGAACTTGATGAAGTTGACGAAGTGGAAGAAGTGGACGAAGTTGACGAAGTGGAGAAAGTGGATGAAGTGGACGAAGTGGATGATGTGGACGAAGTGCACAAAGTGGACAAAGTGTACGAAGTGGACGAAGTGGACGAAGTGGACGAAGTGGATGAAGTGGACGAAGTGGACGAACTAGACGAGCTAGAAGAAGTGGACGAAGTGGACGATGTGGACGAAGTGTACGAAGTGGACGAAGTGGACGAAGTGTACGAAGTGGACGAAGTGGACCAAGTGGACGAAGTTGACGAACTGGACGAAGTTGACGAAGTGGACAAAGTGGAAGAAGAAGAAGAAGAAGAAGAAAAAGAAGAAGAAGAAGAAGAAGAAGTGGAAGAAGTGGGAGAAGTGGACGAAGTGGACGAGGAGGACGAAGGGGACGAAGTGGACGAAGTGAAGAAGAAGAAGAAGAAGAAGAAGAAGAAGAAGTGCAAGAAGAAGTAGAAGAAGAAGTGGACAAAGGGGACGAAGTGGACGGACTGGAAGAAGTTGACGAAGTGGAAGAAGTGGCCGATGTGGACGAAGTGGACGAAGTGGAAGAAGAAGAAGAAGAAGAACCAGCAGAAGAAGAAGAAGAAGAAGGGGAATAAGTGGGAGAAGTGGACGAAGAGGACGAAGTGGATGAAGTGGAGGAAGTGGATGAAGTGGACGAAGTGGACGAAGGGGACGACGTGGAAGAAGTGGACGAAGTGGAAAAAGTGGATGAAGTTGACGAAGTGAACGATATAGGCGAAGTGGAAGAAGAAGTTGAAGAAGAACAAGAAGAAGTGGAAGAAGTGGGAGAAGTGGACGAAACTGAGGAAGTGGACGAAATGATCGAAGTTGACGAAGTGTACGAAGTGGACGAAGTGTACGAAGTGTACGAAGTGGACGAAGTGGACAAAGTGGACAAAGTGGACAAACTTGACGAAGTGGATAAAGTGGGCGAAGTGGAAGAAGAAGAAGAAGAAGAAGAAGAAGATGAACCAGCAGAAGAAGAAGAAGAAGAAGTGGAAGAAGTGGAAGAAGTGGACGAAGAGGACGAAGTGGATGAAGTGGATGAGGTGGACGAAGGGGACGAAGTGGAAGAAGAAGAAGAAAAACAAGAACAAGAACAAGAACAAGAAGATGAACAAGAAGAAGAAGTGGAAGAAGAACTAGAAGAAGACGTGGACGAAGTGGACGAAGTGGACGAACTGGAAGAAGTTGACGAAGTGGACGAAGTGGACGAAAGGGACGAAGTGGACGATGTGGACGAAGTGGACGAAGTGGACGAAAGGGACGAAGTGGACGATGTGGACGAAGTGGACGAAGTGGACGAAGTGGACAAAGTGTACCAAGTGGAAGAACTGGAAGAAGTGCACGAAGTGGACGAAGTGGACGAAAGGGACGAAGTGGACGAAGAGGACGATGTGGACGAAGTTGACGAAGTGGACATAGTGGACGAAGTTGACGACGTGGACGAAATGCACGAAGTGTACGAAGTGGACAAAATGGACGAAGTGGACGAAATCGACAAAGTGGACGAACTCGACGAAGTGGACGAAGTGAACGAAGTGGACGAGATGGACGATGTGGACAAAGTGCAGGAAGTGGACGAAGGGGAAGAAGTGCACGAAGGGGACGAAGTTGACGAAGTGGAGGAACTGGACGAAGTGGACGAATTGGACGAAGTGGACGAAGTTGACAAAGTGGACGAAGTGAAAGAAGAAGAATGAGAAGAAGAACATGAAAAACAAGAAGATGTAGTGGAAGAAGAACAAGAAGAAGAAATGGAAGAAGTGCACGAAGTGGACGAACTAAACGAACTGGAAGAAGTGGAAGAAGTGCACGAAGTGGACGAAGTGGACGAAATGGACGAAGTGGACGAAGTGGACGATGTGGACGAAGTGGACGAAGTGGAAAAAGTGTACGAAGTGGACGAAGTGGACGAAGTGGACGAAGTGGACGAAGTGGACGAAGCGGACGAAGCGGACGAAGTGGACGAAGTGGATGAAGTGGATGAAGAAGTAAAAGAAGAAGAAGAAGAAGAACCAGCTGAAGAAGAAGAAGAAGAAGGGGAATAAATGGGAGAAGTGGACGAAGTGGACAAAGAGGACGAAGTGGATGAAGTAGATGAAGTGGACGAAGGGGACGAAGTGTACGAAGTGGACAAAATGGACGAAGTGGAAGTAGAAGAAGAACAAGAAGAAGAATAAGAAGAAGTGGAAGAAGTGGGAGAAGTGGACGAAGTGGACGAAGCTGATGAAATGGACGAAGTTAACGGAGTGGACGAAATGGACGAACTAGACAAAGTGGACGAAGTGGACGAAGTGGACGAACTGGAAGAAGTTGACGAAGTGGAAGAAGTGGACGAAGTGGATGATGTGGACGAAGTGTACCAAGTGGACGAAGTGTACGAAGTGGACGAAGTGTACGATGTGTATGAAGTGTACGAAGTGGACGAAGTGGACGAAGTGGACAAAGTTGACGAAATGGATAAAGTGCACGAAGTGGAACAAGAAGAAGAAGAAGAAGAAGAAGAAGAAGCAGTGGAAGAAGAAGAAGAAGTGGAAGAAGTGGGAGAGGTGGACGAAGTGGACGAAGAGGACGAAGTGGATGAAGTGGACGAGGTGGACGAAGGGGACGAAGTGGAAGAAGAAGAAGAAAAACAAGAACAAGAATAAGAAGATGAACAAGAAGAAGAAGTGGACGAAAAAGACGAAGTGGACGAAGTGGACGAAGTTGACAAAGTGGACGAAGTGAAAGAAGAAGAATGAGAAGAAGAACAAGAAGAAGAACACGAAGAACAAGAAGATGTAGTGGAAGAAGAACAAGAAGAAGAAATGGAAGAAGTGCACGAAGTGGACGAACTAGACGAAGTGGAAGAAGTGGAAGAAGTGCACGAAGTGGACGAATGGATGAAATGGACGAAGTGGACGATGTGGACGAAGTGCACGAAGTGGACAAAGTGTACGAAGTGGATGAAGTGGATGAAGTGGAAGAAGAAGTAAAAGAAGAAGAAGAAGAAGAACCAGCTGAAGAAGAAGAAGAAGGGGAATAAATAGCAGAAGTGGACAAAGTGGACGAAGAGGACGAAGTGGATGAAGTAGATGAAGTGGACGAAGGGGACGAAGTGGACGAAGTGGACAAAATGGACGAAGTGGAAGTAGAAGAAGAGCAAGAAGAAGTAGGAGAAGTGGGAGAAGTGGACGAAGCTGACGAAATGGACAAAGTTGACGAAGTGGACGAAATGGACGAAGTCGACAAAGTGGACGAAGTGGACGAACTGGAAGAAGTTGACGAAGTGGACGAAGTGGACGAAAGGGATGAAGTGGACGATGTGGACGAAGTGGACGAAAGGGTCGAAGTGGACGATGTGGACGAAGTGGACGAAGTGGACAAAGTGTACGAAGTGGAAGAACTGGAAGAAGTGGACGAAGTGGACGAAAGGGACGAAGTGGACGATGTGGACGAAGTGGACGAAAGGGACGAAGTGGACAATGTGGACGAAGTGGACAAAGTGGACAAAGTGTACGAAGTGGACGAAGTGGACGAAGGGGACGAAGTGGACGAAGTGGAAGAAGAAGTAGAAGAAGAAGAAGAAGAACCAGCTGAAGAAGAAGAAGAAGGGGAATAAGTGGGAGAAGTGGATGAAGTGGACGAAGAGGACGAAAAGTATATGAAGTGGACGAAGGGGACGAAGTGGACGAAGTGGACAAAATGGACGAAGTGGAAGTAGAAGAAGAACAAGAAGAAGAACAAGAAGATGAACAAGAAGAAGTGGAAGAACTGGGAGAAGTGGACGAAGTGGACGAAATGGACGAAGTTGACGAAGTGGACGAAATGGACGAAGTGGATGAAGTGGACGAAATGGACGAAGTGGATGAAGTGGACGAAGTGGATGAAGTGGACGAAGTGGACGAACTAGACGAAGTGGAAGAAGTTGACGAAGTGGAAGAAGTGGAAGAAGTGGACGAAGTGGGCAATGTGGACGAAGTGGACAAAGTGTATGAAGTGGACGAAGTGTACGAAGTGGACGAAGTGGACGAAGTGTACAAAGTTGACGAAGTGGACAAAGTGGATGAAGTGGAAGGAGAAGAAGAAGAAGAAGAAGAAGAAGAAGAACCAGCAGCAGAAGAAGAAGAAGAAGTGGAAGAAGTTGGAGAAGTGGACGAAGTGGACGAAGAGGACTAAGTGGATGAAGTGGACGAGGAGGACGAAGGGGACGAAGTGGACGAAGTGGAAGAAGAAGATGAAGAAGAACAACAAGAACAAGAAGAAGAACAAGAAGAAGAAGTGGAAGAAGAAGTAGAAGAAGAAGTGGACAAAGTGGACGAACTAGACGAACTGGATGAAGTTGACGAAGTGGAAGAAGTTGACGAAGTGGTCAAACTAGACGAACTGGAACAAGTGGAAGAAGTGTACGAAGTTGACGAAGTGGTCGAAGTTGACGAAGTGGACGAAGTGGGCGAAGTGGAAGAAGAAGAAGAAGATTAAGATGAACAAGAAGAAGAAAAAGAAGAACAAGAAGAAGTGGATGACGACGTGGACGAAGTGAAAGAAGAAGAATGAGAAGAAAAAAAGAAGAAGAACATGAAGAACAAGAAGATGTAGTGGAAGAAGAACAAGAAGAAGAAATGGAAAAAGTGTACGAAGTGGACGAACTAGACGAACTGGAAGAAGTGGAAGAAGTGGACGAAGTTTAAGAAGTGGTCAAAGTTGACGAAGTGGATGAAGTGGACGAACTGGACAAAGTGGAAGAAGAAGAAGAAGAACAAGAAGAATAAGAAGAAGGAAAAGAAGAACAAGAAGAACAAGAAGAAGTGGATGACGACGTGGACGAAGTGAAAGACGAAGAATGAGAAGAAGAACATGAAGAACAAGAAGATGTAGTGGAAGAAGAACAAGAAGAAGAAATGGAAGAAGTGCACGAAGTGGACGAACTAGACGAACTGGAAGAAGTGGAAGAAGTGCACGAAGTGGACGAAGTGGACGAAATGGATGAAGTGGACGATGTGGACGAAGTGCACGAAGTGGACAAAGTGTACGAAGTGGACGAAGTGGATGAAGTGGAAGAAGAAGTAAAAGAAGAAGAAGAAGAAGAACCAGCTGAAGAAGAAGAAGAAGGGGAATAAATGGGAGAAGTGGACGAAGTGGACGAAGAGGACGAAGTGGATGAAGTGGAGGAAGTGGACGAAGGGGACGAAGTGGACGAAGTGGACAAAATGGACGAAGTGGAAGTAGAAGAAGAACATGAAGAAGAACAAGAAGAAGTGGGAGGAGTGGGAGAAGTGGACGAAGTGGAAGAAGCTGACGAAATGGACGAAGTTGACGAAGTGGACGAAATGGGCGAACTGGACAAAGTGGACGAACTGGAAGAAGTTGACGAAGTGGAAGAACTGGAAGAAGTGGAAGAAGTGGACGAAGTGGACGAAGTGGACGATGTGGACGAAGTGTACGAAGTGGACTAAGTGGACGAAGTGGACGAAGTGTACGAAGTGTACGAAGTGGACGAAGTGGACGAAGTGGACAAAGTTGATGAAGTGGATAAAGTGGGCGAAGTGGAAGAAGAAGAAGAAGAAGAAGCAGAAGAAGAATAAGAAGAAGAAGAACCAGCAGAAGAAGAAGAAGAAGAAGTGGAAGAAGTGGAAGAAGTGGACGAAGAGGACGAAGTGGATGAAGTGGATGAGGTGGACGAAGGGGACGAAGTGGAAGAAGAAGAAGAAAAACAAGAACAAGAACAAGAACAAGAAGATGAACAAGAAGAAGAAGTGGAAGAAGAACTAGAAGAAGACGTGGACGAAGTGGACGAAAAGGACGAACTTGATGAAGTTGACGAAGTGGAAGAAGTGGACGAAGTTGACGAAGTGGAGAAAGTGGATGAAGTGGACGAAGTGGATGATGTGGACGAAGTGCACGAAGTGGACAAAGTGTACGAAGTGGACGAAGTGGACGAAGTGGACGAAGTGGATGAAGTGGACGAAGTGGACGAACTAGACGAGCTAGAAGAAGTGGACGAAGTGGACGAAGTGGACGATGTGGACGAAGTGCACGAAGTGGACGAAGTGTACGAAGTGGACGAAGTGGACGAAGTGTACGAAGTGGACGAAGTGGACCAAGTGGACGAAGTTGACGAACTGGACGAAGTTGACGAAGTGGACAAAGTGGAAGAAGAAGAAGAAGAAGAAAAAGAAGAAGAAGAAGAAGAAGAAGTGGAAGAAGTGGGAGAAGTGGACGAAGTGGACGAGGAGGACGAAGGGGACGAAGTGGACGAAGTGAAGAAGAAGAAGAAGAAGAAGAAGAAGAAGAAGAAGAAGAAGTGCAAGAAGAAGTAGAAGAAGAAGTGGACAAAGGGGACGAAGTGGACGAACTGGAAGAAGTTGACGAAGGGGAAGAAGTGGCCGATGTGGACGAAGTGGACGAAGTGGAAGAAGAAGAAGAAGAAGAACCAGCAGAAGAAGAAGAAGAAGAAGGGGAATAAGTGGGAGAAGTGGACGAAGAGGACGAAGTGGATGAAGTGGAGGAAGTGGATGAAGTGGACGAAGTGGACGAAGGGGACGACGTGGAAGAAGTGGACGAAGTGGAAAAAGTGGATGAAGTTGACGAAGTGAACGATATAGGCGAAGTGGAAGAAGAAGTTGAAGAAGAACAAGAAGAAGTGGAAGAAGTGGGAGAAGTGGACGAAACTGAGGAAGTGGACGAAATGATCGAAGTTGACGAAGTGTACGAAGTGTACGAAGTGGACGAAGTGTACGAAGTGGACGAAGTGTACGAAGTGGACGAAGTGTACGAAGTGGACGAAGTGGACAAAGTGGACAAACTTGACGAAGTGGATAAAGTGGGCGAAGTGGAAGAAGAAGAAGAAGAAGAAGAAGAAGATGAACCAGCAGAAGAAGAAGAAGAAGAAGTGGAAGAAGTGGAAGAAGTGGACGAAGAGGACGAAGTGGATGAAGTGGATGAGGTGGACGAAGGGGACGAAGTGGAAGAAGAAGAAGAAAAAATAGAACAAGAACAAGAACAAGAAGATGAACAAGAAGAAGAAGTGGAAGAAGAACTAGAAGAAGACGTGGACGAAGTGGACGAAAAGGACGAACTTGATGAAGTTGACGAAGTGGAAGAAGTGGACGAAGTTGACGAAGTGGAGAAAGTGGATGAAGTGGACGAAGTGGATGATGTGGACGAAGTGCACGAAGTGGACAAAGTGTACGAAGTGGACGAAGTGGACGAAGTGGACGAAGTGGATGAAGTGGACGAAGTGGACGAACTAGACGAGCTAGAAGAAGTGGACGAAGTGGACGATGTGGACGAAGTGCACGAAGTGGACGAAGTGTACGAAGTGGACGAAGTGGACGAAGTGTACGAAGTGGACGAAGTGGACCAAGTGGACGAAGTTGACGAACTGGACGAAGTTGACGAAGTGGACAAAGTGGAAGAAGAAGAAGAAGAAGAAAAAGAAGAAGAAGAAGAAGAAGAAGAAGTGGAAGAAGTGGGAGAAGTGGACGAAGTGGACGAGGACGACGAAGGGGACGAAGTGGACGAAGTGAAGAAGAAGAAGAAGAAGAAGAAGAAGAAGAAGAAGAAGAAGAAGAAGTGCAAGAAGAAGTAGAAGAAGAAGTGGACAAAGGGGACGAAGTGGACGAACTGGAAGAAGTTGACGAAGGGGAAGAAGTGGCCGATGTGGACGAAGTGGACGAAGTGGAAGAAGAAGAAGAAGAAGAACCAGCAGAAGAAGAAGAAGAAGAAGGGGAATAAGTGGGAGAAGTGGACGAAGAGGACGAAGTGGATGAAGTGGAGGAAGTGGATGAAGTGGACGAAGTGGACGAAGGGGACGACGTGGAAGAAGTGGACGAAGTGGAAAAAGTGGATGAAGTTGACGAAGTGAACGATATAGGCGAAGTGGAAGAAGAAGTTGAAGAAGAACAAGAAGAAGTGGAAGAAGTGGGAGAAGTGGACGAAACTGAGGAAGTGGACGAAATGATCGAAGTTGACGAAGTGTACGAAGTGTACGAAGTGGACGAAGTGTACGAAGTGGACGAAGTGTACGAAGTGGACGAAGTGGACAAAGTGGACAAACTTGACGAAGTGGATAAAGTGGGCGAAGTGGAAGAAGAAGAAGAAGAAGAAGAAGAAGATGAACCAGCAGAAGAAGAAGAAGAAGAAGTGGAAGAAGTGGAAGAAGTGGACGAAGAGGACGAAGTGGATGAAGTGGATGAGGTGGACGAAGGGGACGAAGTGGAAGAAGAAGAAGAAAAAATAGAACAAGAACAAGAACAAGAAGATGAACAAGAAGAAGAAGTGGAAGAAGAACTAGAAGAAGACGTGGACGAAGTGGACGAAAAGGACGAACTTGATGAAGTTGACGAAGTGGAAGAAGTGGACGAAGTTGACGAAGTGGAGAAAGTGGATGAAGTGGACGAAGTGGATGATGTGGACGAAGTGCACGAAGTGGACAAAGTGTACGAAGTGGACGAAGTGGACGAAGTGGACGAAGTGGATGAAGTGGACGAAGTGGACGAACTAGACGAGCTAGAAGAAGTGGACGATGTGGACGAAGTGCACGAAGTGGACGAAGTGTACGAAGTGGACGAAGTGGACGAAGTGTACGAAGTGGACGAAGTGGACCAAGTGGACGAAGTTGACGAACTGGACGAAGTTGACGAAGTGGACAAAGTGGAAGAAGAAGAAGAAGAAGAAAAAGAAGAAGAAGAAGAAGAAGAAGTGGAAGAAGTGGGAGAAGTGGACGAAGTGGACGAGGAGGACGAAGGGGACGAAGTGGACGAAGTGAAGAAGAAGAAGAAGAAGAAGAAGAAGAAGAAGTGCAAGAAGAAGTAGAAGAAGAAGTGGACAAAGGGGACGAAGTGGATGAACTGGAAGAAGTTGACGAAGTGGAAGAAGTGGCCGATGTGGACGAAGTGGACGAAGTGGAAGAAGAAGAAGAAGAAGAACCAGCAGAAGAAGAAGAAGAAGAAGGGGAATAAGTGGGGAGAAGTGGACGAAGAGGACGAAGTGGATGAAGTGGAGGAAGTGGATGAAGTGGACGAAGTGGACGAAGGGGACGACGTGGAAGAAGTGGACGAAGTGGAAAAAGTGGATGAAGTTGACGAAGTGAACGATATAGGCGAAGTGGAAGAAGAAGTTGAAGAAGAACAAGAAGAAGTGGAAGAAGTGGGAGAAGTGGACGAAACTGAGGAAGTGGACGAAATGATCGAAGTTGACGAAGTGTACGAAGTGTAGGAAGTGGACGAAGTGTACGAAGTGGACGAAGTGTACGAAGTGGACGAAGTGTACGAAGTGGACGAAGTGGACAAAGTGGACAAACTTGACGAAGTGGATAAAGTGGGCGAAGTGGAAGAAGAAGAAGAAGAAGAAGAAGAAGATGAACCAGCAGAAGAAGAAGAAGAAGAAGTGGAAGAAGTGGAAGAAGTGGACGAAGAGGACGAAGTGGATGAAGTGGATGAGGTGGACGAAGGGGACGAAGTGGAAGAAGAAGAAGAAAAACAAGAACAAGAACAAGAACAAGAAGATGAACAAGAAGAAGAAGTGGAAGAAGAACTAGAAGAAGACGTGGACGAAGTGGACGAAGTGGATGAACTGGAAGAAGTTGACGAAGTGGACGAAGTGGACGAAAGGGACGAAGTGGACGATGTGGACGAAGTGGACGAAGTGGACGAAAGGGACGAAGTGGACGATGTGGACGAAGTGGACGAAGTGGACAAAGTGTACCAAGTGGAAGAACTGGAAGAAGTGCACGAAGTGGACGAAGTGGACGAAAGGGACGAAGTGGACGAAGAGGACGATGTGGACGAAGTTGACGAAGTGGACATAGTGGACGAAGTTGACGACGTGGACGAAATGCACGAAGTGTACGAAGTGGACAAAATGGACGAAGTGGACGAAGTGGACGAAATCGACAAAGTGGACGAACTCGACGAAGTGAACGAAGTGGACGAGATGGACGATGTGGACAAAGTGCAGGAAGTGGACGAAGGGGAAGAAGTGCACGAAGGGGACGAAGTTGACGAAGTGGAGGAACTGGACGAAGTGGACGAATTGGACGAAGTGGACGAAGTGGACGAAGTTGACAAAGTGGACGAAGTGAAAGAAGAAGAATGAGAAGAAGAACATGAAAAACAAGAAGATGTAGTGGAAGAAGAACAACAAGAAGAAATGGAAGAAGTGCACGAAGTGGACGAACTAAACGAACTGGAAGAAGTGGAAGAAGTGCACAAAGTGGACGAAGTGGACGAAATGGACGAAGTGGACGAAGTGGACGATGTGGACGAAGTGGACGAAGTGGAAAAAGTGTACGAAGTGGACGAAGTGGACGAAGTGGACGAAGTGGACGAAGTGGACGAAGTGGACGAAGTCGACGAAGTGGACGAAGTGGACGAAGTGGACGAAGTGGATGAAGTGGATGAAGAAGTAAAAGAAGAAGAAGAAGAAGAAGAACCAGCTGAAGAAGAAGAAGAAGAAGGGGAATAAATGGGAGAAGTGGACGAAGTGGACAAAGAGGACGAAGTGGATGAAGTAGATGAAGTGGACGAAGGGGACGAAGTGTACGAAGAGGACAAAATGGACGAAGTGGAAGTAGAAGAAGAACAAGAAGAAGAATAAGAAGAAGTGGAAGAAGTGGGAGAAGTGGACGAAGTGGACGAAGCTGATGAAATGGACGAAGTTAACGGAGTGGACGAAATGGACGAACTAGACAAAGTGGACGAAGTGGACGAAGTGGACGAACTGGAAGAAGTTGACGAAGTGGAAGAAGTGGACGAAGTGGATGATGTGGACGAAGTGTACCAAGTGGACGAAGTGTACGAAGTGGACGAAGTGTACGATGTGTATGAAGTGTACGAAGTGGACGAAGTGGACGAAGTGGACAAAGTTGACGAAATGGATAAAGTGCACGAAGTGGAACAAGAAGAAGAAGAAGAAGAAGAAGAAGCAGTAGAAGAAGAAGAAGAAGTGGAAGAAGTGGGAGAGGTGGACGAAGTGGACGAAGTGGACGAAGAGGATGAAGTGGACGAGGTGGACGAAGGGGACGAAGTGGAAGAAGAAGAAGAAAAACAAGAACAAGAATAAGAAGATGAACAAGAAGAAGAAGTGGACGAAAAAGACGAAGTGGACGAAGTGGACGAAGTTGACAAAGTGGACGAAGTGAAAGAAGAAGAATGAGAAGAAGAACAAGAAGAAGAACACGAAGAACAAGAAGATGTAGTGGAAGAAGAACAAGAAGAAGAAATGGAAGAAGTGCACGAAGTGGACGAACTAGACGAAGTGGAAGAAGTGGAAGAAGTGCACGAAGTGGACGAATGGATGAAATGGACGAAGTGGACGATGTGGACGAAGTGCACGAAGTGGACAAAGTGTACGAAGTGGATGAAGTGGATGAAGTGGAAGAAGAAGTAAAAGAAGAAGAAGAAGAAGAACCAGCTGAAGAAGAAGAAGAAGGGGAATAAATAGCAGAAGTGGACAAAGTGGACGAAGAGGACGAAGTGGATGAAGTAGATGAAGTGGACGAAGGGGACGAAGTGGACGAAGTGGACAAAATGGACGAAGTGGAAGTAGAAGAAGAGCAAGAAGAAGTAGGAGAAGTGGGAGAAGTGGACGAAGCTGACGAAATGGACAAAGTTGACGAAGTGGACGAAATGGACGAAGTCGACAAAGTGGACGAAGTGGACGAACTGGAAGAAGTTGACGAAGTGGACGAAGTGGACGAAAGGGATGAAGTGGACGATGTGGACGAAGTGGACGAAAGGGTCGAAGTGGACGATGTGGACGAAGTGGACGAAGTGGACAAAGTGTACGAAGTGGAAGAACTGGAAGAAGTGCACGAAGTGGACGAAGTGGACGAAAGGGACGAAGTGGACGATGTGGACGAAGTGGACGAAAGGGACGAAGTGGACAATGTGGACGAAGTGGACGAAGTGGACAAAGTGGACAAAGTGTACGAAGTGGACGAAGTGGACGAAGGGGACGAAGTGGACGAAGTGGAAGAAGAAGTAGAAGAAGAAGAAGAAGAACCAGCTGAAGAAGAAGAAGAAGGGGAATAAGTGGGAGAAGTGGATGAAGTGGACGAAGAGGACGAAGTGGATGAAGTGGACGAAGGGGACGAAGTGGACGAAGTGGACGAAGTGGACAAAATGGACGAAGTGGAAGTAGAAGAAGAACAAGAAGAAGAACAAGAAGATGAACAAGAAGAAGTGGAAGAACTGGGAGAAGTGGACGAAGTGGACGAAATGGACGAAGTTGACGAAGTGGACGAAATGGACGAAGTGGATGAAGTGGACGAAATGGACGAAGTGGATGAAGTGGACGAAGTGGATGAAGTGGACGAAGTGGACGAACTAGACGAAGTGGAAGAAGTTGACGAAGTGGAAGAAGTGGAAGAAGTGGACGAAGTGGGCAATGTGGACGAAGTGGACAAAGTGTATGAAGTGGACGAAGTGTACGAAGTGGACGAAGTGGACGAAGTGTACAAAGTTGACGAAGTGGACAAAGTGGATGAAGTGGAAGGAGAAGAAGAAGAAGAAGAAGAAGAAGAAGAAGAACCAGCAGCAGAAGAAGAAGAAGAAGTGGAAGAAGTTGGAGAAGTAGACGAAGTGGACGAAGAGGACTAAGTGGATGAAGTGGACGAGGAGGACGAAGGGGACGAAGTGGACGAAGTGGAAGAAGAAGATGAAGAAGAACAACAAGAACAAGAAGAAGAACAAGAAGAAGAAGTGGAAGAAGAAGTAGAAGAAGAAGTGGACAAAGTGGACGAACTAGACGAACTGGATGAAGTTGACGAAGTGGAAGAAGTTGACGAAGTGGTCAAACTAGACGAACTGGAACAAGTGGAAGAAGTGTACGAAGTTGACGAAGTGGTCGAAGTTGACGAAGTGGACGAAGTGGGCGAAGTGGAAGAAGAAGAAGAAGATTAAGATGAACAAGAAGAAGAAAAAGAAGAACAAGAAGAAGTGGATGACGACGTGGACGAAGTGAAAGAAGAAGAATGAGAAGAAAAAAAGAAGAAGAACATGAAGAACAAGAAGATGTAGTGGAAGAAGAACAAGAAGAAGAAATGGAAAAAGTGTACGAAGTGGACGAACTAGACGAACTGGAAGAAGTGGAAGAAGTGGACGAAGTTTAAGAAGTGGTCAAAGTTGACGAAGTGGATGAAGTGGACGAACTGGACAAAGTGGAAGAAGAAGAAGAAGAACAAGAAGAAGGAAAAGAAGAACAAGAAGAACAAGAAGAAGTGGATGACGACGTGGACGAAGTGAAAGACGAAGAATGAGAAGAAGAACATGAAGAACAAGAAGATGTAGTGGAAGAAGAACAAGAAGAAGAAATGGAAGAAGTGCACGAAGTGGACGAACTAGACGAACTGGAAGAAGTGGAAGAAGTGCACGAAGTGGACGAAGTGGACGAAATGGACGAAGTGGACGATGTGGACGAAGTGCACGAAGTGGACAAAGTGTACGAAGTGGACGAAGTGGATGAAGTGGAAGAAGAAGTAAAAGAAGAAGAAGAAGAAGAACCAGCTGAAGAAGAAGAAGAAGGGGAATAAATGGGAGAAGTGGACGAAGTGGACGAAGAGGACGAAGTGGATGAAGTGGAGGAAGTGGACGAAGGGGACGAAGTGGACGAAGTGGACAAAATGGACGAAGTGGAAGTAGAAGAAGAACATGAAGAAGAACAAGAAGAAGTGGGAGGAGTGGGAGAAGTGGACGAAGTGGAAGAAGCTGACGAAATGGACGAAGTTGACGAAGTGGACGAAATGGGCGAACTGGACAAAGTGGACGAACTGGAAGAAGTTGACGAAGTGGAAGAACTGGAAGAAGTGGAAGAAGTGGACGAAGTGGACGAAGTGGACGATGTGGACGAAGTGTACGAAGTGGACTAAGTGTACGAAGTGGACGAAGTGTACGAAGTGGACGAAGTGGACGAAGTGGACAAAGTTGACGAAGTGGATAAAGTGGGCGAAGTGGAAGAAGAAGAAGAAGAAGAAGCAGAAGAAGAATAAGAAGAAGAAGAACCAGCAGAAGAAGAAGAAGAAGAAGTGGAAGAAGTGGAAGAAGTGGACGAAGAGGACGAAGTGGATGAAGTGGATGAGGTGGACGAAGGGGACGAAGTGGAAGAAGAAGAAGAAAAACAAGAACAAGAACAAGAACAAGAAGATGAACAAGAAGAAGAAGTGGAAGAAGAACTAGAAGAAGACGTGGACGAAGTGGACGAAAAGGACGAACTTGATGAAGTTGACGAAGTGGAAGAAGTGGACGAAGTTGACGAAGTGGAGAAAGTGGATGAAGTGGACGAAGTGGATGATGTGGACGAAGTGCACGAAGTGGACAAAGTGTACGAAGTGGACGAAGTGGACGAAGTGGACGAAGTGGACGAAGTGGATGAAGTGGACGAAGTGGACGAACTAGACGAGCTAGAAGAAGTGGACGAAGTGGACGATGTGGACGAAGTGCACGAAGTGGACGAAGTGTACGAAGTGGACGAAGTGGACGAAGTGTACGAAGTGGACGAAGTGGACCAAGTGGACGAAGTTGACGAACTGGACGAAGTTGACGAAGTGGACAAAGTGGAAGAAGAAGAAGAAGAAGAAAAAGAAGAAGAAGAAGAAGAAGAAGTGGAAGAAGTGGGAGAAGTGGACGAAGTGGACGAGGAGGACGAAGGGGACGAAGTGGACGAAGTGAAGAAGAAGAAGAAGAAGAAGAAGAAGAAGAAGAAGAAGTGCAAGAAGAAGTAGAAGAAGAAGTGGACAAAGGGGACGAAGTGGACGAACTGGAAGAAGTTGACGAAGTGGAAGAAGTGGCCGATGTGGACGAAGTGGAAGAAGAAGAAGAAGAAGAAGAACCAGCAGAAGAAGAAGAAGAAGAAGGGGAATAAGTGGGAGAAGTGGACGAAGAGGACGAAGTGGATGAAGTGGAGGAAGTGGATGAAGTGGACGAAGTGGACGAAGGGGACGACGTGGAAGAAGTGGACGAAGTGGAAAAAGTGGATGAAGTTGACGAAGTGAACGATATAGGCGAAGTGGAAGAAGAAGTTGAAGAAGAACAAGAAGAAGTGGAAGAAGTGGGAGAAGTGGACGAAACTGAGGAAGTGGACGAAATGATCGAAGTTGACGAAGTGTACGAAGTGTACGAAGTGGACGAAGTGTACGAAGTGGACGAAGTGTACGAAGTGGACGAAGTGTACGAAGTGTACGAAGTGGACGAAGTGGACAAAGTGGACAAACTTGACGAAGTGGATAAAGTGGGCGAAGTGGAAGAAGAAGAAGAAGAAGAAGAAGAAGAAGAAGAACCAGCAGAAGAAGAAGAAGAAGAAGTGGAAGAAGTGGAAGAAGTGGACGAAGAGGACGAAGTGGATGAAGTGGATGAGGTGGACGAAGGGGACGAAGTGGAAGAAGAAGAAGAAAAACAAGAACAAGAACAAGAACAAGAAGATGAACAAGAAGAAGAAGTGGAAGAAGAACTAGAAGAAGACGTGGACGAAGTGGACGAAAAGGACGAACTTGATGAAGTTGACGAAGTGGAAGAAGTGGACGAAGTTGACGAAGTGGAGAAAGTGGATGAAGTGGACGAAGTGGATGATGTGGACGAAGTGCACGAAGTGGACAAAGTGTACGAAGTGGACGAAGTGGATGAAGTGGACGAAGTGGATGAAGTGGACGAACTAGACGAGCTAGAAGAAGTTGACGAAGTGGAAGAAGTGGACGAAGTTGACGAAGTGGACGAAGTGGACGATGTGGACGAAGTGCACGAAGTGGACGAAGTGTACGAAGTGGACGAAGTGTACGAAGTGGACGAAGTGGACCAAGTGGACGAAGTTGACGAACTGGACAAAGTTGACGAAGTGGACGAAGTGGAAGAAGAAGAAGAAGAAGAAGAAGAAGAAGAAGAAGTGGAAGAAGTGGGAGAAGTGGACGAAGTGGACGAGGAGGACGAAGGGGACGAAGTGGACGAAGTGAAGAAGAAGAAGAAGAAGAAGAAGAAGAAGAAGAAGAAGAAGAAGAAGTGCAAGAAGAACTAGAAGAAGAAGTGGAGAGAAACGGGACGAAGTGGACGAACTGGAAGAACTTGACGAAGTGGAAGAAGTGGCTGATGTGGACGAAGTGGACGAAGCGGAAGAAGAAGAAGAAGAGGAACCAGCAGAAGAATAAGAAGAAGAAGGGGAATAAGTGGGAGAAGTGGACGAAGTGGACGAAGAGGACGAAGTGGATGAAGTGGAGGAAGTGGATGAAGTGGACGAAGTGGACGAAGGGGACGACGTGGACGAAGTGGACGAAGTGGACAAAAACAAGAAGAACAAGAAGAAGAAGAACAAGAAGAAGAAGAACAAGAACAAGAAGAACAAGAAGAAGTAGTGGAAGAAGAACCAGAAGAAGAAGGGGAAGAAGTGGATGAAGTAAAAGAAATTGACGAAGTGGACGAACTAAACGAACAGGAAGAAGCGGACGAGGTTGACAAAGTGGACGAAGCTTACGAAGTGGACGAGGTGGACGAAGTGACGAAGTGGAGAAAGTGGATGAAGTGGACGAAGTGGATGTTGTGGACGAAGTGCACGAAGTGGAAAAAGTGTACGAAGTGGACGAAGTTAACGAACTGGACGAAGTTGACGAAGTGGACGAAGTGGAAGAAGAAGAAGAAGAAGAAGAAGAAGAAGTGGAAGAAGTGGGAGAAGTGGACGAAGTGGACGAGGAGGACGAAGGGGACGAAGTGGACGAAGTGAAGAAGAAGAAGAAGAAGAAGAAGAAGAAGAAGAAGAAGAAGAAGTGCAAGAAGAACTAGAAGAAGAAGTGGAGAAACGGCACGAAGTGGACGAACTGGAAGAAGTTGACGAAGTGGAAGAAGTGGCTGATGTGGACGAAGTGGAAGAAGAAGAAGAAGAAGAACCAGCAGAAGAAGAAGAAGAAGAAGGGGAATAAGTGGGAGAAGTGGACGAAGTGGACGAAGAGGACGAAGTGGATGAAGTGGAGGAAGTGGATGAAGTGGACGAAGTGGACGAAGGGGACGACGTGGACGAAGTGGACGAAGTGGACAAAGTGGATGAAGTTGACGAAGTGGACGAAATAGGCGAAGTGGAAGAAGAAGTTGAAGAAGAACAAGAAGAAGTGGAAGAAGTGGGAGAAGTGGACGAAGCTGACGAAGTGGACGAAATGAACGAAGTTGACGAAGTGGACGAAATTGGGAGAAGTGGAGGAATTAGGAGAAGTGGAAGAAGTGGACCAAGTGGACGAAGTGGAAGAAGAAGAAGAACAAGAACAAGAAGAACAAGAAGAAGTAGTGGAAGAAGAACCAGAAGAAGAAGGGGAAGAAGTGGACGAAGTAGACGAAATTGACGAAGTGGACGAACTAAACGAACAGGAAGAAGCCGACGAGGTTGACGAAGTGGACGAAGCTTACGAAGTGGACGAGGTGGACGAAGTGACGAAATGGAAGAACAAGAATGGGAAGAAGAACAAGAAGAAGTAGTGCAAGAAGAACAAGAAGAAGAAGTGGAAGAAGCGGACGAAGTGGACGAACTAGACGAACTGGAAGAAGTGGAAGAAGTGGACGAAGTTGACGAAGTGGACGAAGTTGACGAAGTGGATGAAGTTGACGAAGTGGGCAAAGTGGGCGAAGTTGACGAAGTGGTCGAAGTTGATGAAGTGGACGAAGTGGACGAACTGGACGAAGTGGAAGAAGAAGAAGAAGAACAAGAACAAGAAGAACAAGAAGAAGAACAAGAAGAAGAACAAGAAGAAGTGGGTGACGAAGTGGACGAAGTGAAAGAAGAAGAACATGAAGAACCAGAAGATGTAGTGGACGAAATGGACGAAGCCGACGAAATGGACGAAGTTTACGAAGTGGACAAAATGGACGAATTTGGAGAAGTGGAACAAGTCGACGAAGTTGACGAAGTGGACAAACTGGACAAAGTGGACGAAGTGGACGAAGTTGACGACGTGGACGAAGTGGACGAATAGGACGACGTGGACGATGTGGACGAAGTTCACGAAGAGTACGAAGTGGACAAAGTGGAAGAAGTGGAAGAACAAGATGAACAAGAAGAAGAACAAGAAGAAGAAGTGGAAGTGGGAGAAGTGGACGAAGTAGACAAAGTAGACGAAGCAGACGAAGAGGACGAAGTAGAATAAGAAGAACAACAACAACAACCAGCAGAGAAGAAGAACAAGAAGAACAAGAAGAAGTGGAAGAAGTGCGAGAAGTGGACGAATTGGACGAAGAGGACGAAGTGGATGAAGTGGACGAAGTGGATGAAGAGGACGAAGAGGACGAAGGGGACGAAGTGCAACAAGAAGAAAAAGAAAAACAAGAACAAGAAGAACAAGAAGAAGAATAAGAAGAAGAAGTGGATGATGAACAAGAAGAAGTGGAAGAAGTGGGAGAAGTTGACGACATGGACGAAGTGGACGAGGTGGACGAAGTGAAGAAAGTGAACGAACTGGACGAAGTGGAAGAAGAAGAAGTAGAGGAAGGACAAGAACAAGAACAAGAAGAAGTGGAAGAACTGGGAGAAGTGGACGAAGTCTACGAAGCTGACGAAGTGGACGAAATGGATGAAGTGGACGAAATGGACGAAGGTGACGAACTCGAAGAAGTGGAAGAAGTGGACCAAGTGGACGAAGTGGAAGAGAAGAAGAAGAAAAAGAACAAGAAGAACAAGAAGAAGTAGTGGAAGAAGAACAAGAAGAAGAAGTGGAAGAAGTGGCCAACTAGACGAACTAGACGAACTGGAAGAACTGGAAGAACTAGAAGAAGTGTACGAAGAGGGCGAACTAACGAAGTGGACGAAGTGGAAGAAGCAGAAGAAGAAAAGAAGAAGAACAGGAAGAAGAAAAAGAAGAAGAAGTGGAAGAAGAACAAGAAGAAGAAGTGGAAGAAGTGGGAGAAATGGACGAGGTGGACGAGGTGGACGAAGTGGACGAGGTGGACGAAGTTGACGAAGTGAACGAAGTGGACGAAGTGGACGAAGTTGACGAAGTAGACGAAATGGACAAAGTTGACGAAGTGGACGAACTGGACAAAATGAACGAAGTGGACGAGGTAGACGAAGTGGACGAAGTGGAGGAAGTGGACCAAGTTGACAAAGTGGACGAAGGGGACGAAGTGCACGAAGTGGAGGAAGTGGAGGAAGTGGAGGAAGTGGAGGAAGTGGACGAAGTTGACAAAGGGGACGAAGGGGACGAAGTGCATGAAGTGGACGAAGTGGAAGAAGCAGAATAGCAGAACAAGAACAAGTGGAAGAAAAATAAGAAGAAGTGGAAGAAGAACAACAAGTGGAAGAAGTCGACGAAGCTGACGAAGTGGATGAAATGGACGAAGTTGACGAACTGGAAGAAGAACAACAACAACAAGAAGAAGAAGAAGAAGTGGAAGAAGAACAAGAAGAAGAGGTTGAAGAAGTGGGAGAAGTGGACGAGGTGGACGAGGTGCACGAAGTGGACGAAGTGAACGAAGTGGACGAAGTGGAGGAAGTGGACAAAGTGGAGGAAGTGGACGGAGTGGTCAAAGAGGACGAAGGGGGCGAAGTGGAAGAAGAAGAAGTAGAAGAAGAACAAGAAGAACAAGAAGAAATAGAAGAAGTGGGAGAAGTGGACGAAGTTCACGAAGTGGACGAAATGGACGAAGTTCACGAATTGCAAGAAGTGGAAGAAGTGGATCAAGTGGAAGAAGAAGAAGAGCAAGAACAAGAAGAAGAACAAGAAGAACAAGAAGAAGTAGTGGAAGAAGAACAAGAAGAAGAATTGTATGAAGTGGACGAAGTAAACGGAGTGGACGAAGTGGAGGAAGTGGACAAAGTGGACGAAGTGGACGAAATGGGCGAAGTAGAAGAAGAAGTAGAAGAAGAACAAGACGAAGTGGACGAAGTGGGAGAATTGGACGAAGTGGACGAAGCTGACGAAGTGGACGAAATGGACGAAATGGACGAAGTTGACGAATTTGGAGAAGTGGAAGAAGTGGACCAAGTGGACGAAGTGGAAGAAGATGAAGAACAAGAACAAGAACAAGAACAAGAACAAGAAGAAGTAGTGGAAGAAGAACAAGAAGAAGTAGTGGAAGAAGAACAAGAAGAAGAAGGGGAAGAAGTGGACGAAGTAGACGAAGTGGACGAAGTGGATGAAGTAGACGAATTGAAGGAGTTGGATGAGGTTGACGAAGTGGACGAAGTGGACGAAGTGGACGAAGTGGACGAAGTGGACGAAGTGGACGAAGTTGACGAAGTGGACGAAGTGGCCAAAGTGGAGGAAGTGGACGAAGTCGATGAAGTGGAGGTAGTGGACGAATTATACGAACTGGAAGAAGTGGAAGAAGTGGACCAAGTGGACCAAGTGAAAGAAGAAGAAGAAGAAGAACAAGAACAAGAAGAAAAAGAAGAAGTAGTGGACGAAGTGGACGAACTAGACAAAGTGGAAGAAGTGGAAGAAGTGGACGAAGTTGACGAACTGGACGAAGTGGACGAACTGGACGAAGTGGAAGAAGAAGAAGAAGAACAAGAAGAACAAGAAGAAGAAAAAGAAGAACAAGAAGAAGTGGATGATGAAGTGGACGAAGTGAAAGAAGAAGAACATGAAGAACCAGAAGATGTAGTGGACGAAATGGACGAGGCTGACGAAGTGGAGGAAATGGACGAAGTTGACGAAGTGGACGAAGTAAACGGAGTGGACGAAGTGGAGGAAGTGGACAAAGTGGACGAAGTGGACGAAATGGGCGAAGTAGAAGAAGAAGTAGAAGAAGAACAAGACGAAGTGGACGAAGTGGGAGAATTGGACGAAGTGGACGAAGCTGACGAAGTGGACGAAATGGACGAAGTGGACGAAATGGACGAAGTTGACGAATTTGGAGAAGTGGAAGAAGTGGACCATGTGGACGAAGTGGAAGAAGATGAAGAACAAGAACAAGAACAAGAACAAGAACAAGAACAAGAACAAGAAGAACAAGAAGAAGTAGTGGAAGAAGAACAAGAAGAAGAAGGGGAAGAAGTGGACGAAGTAGACGAAGTGGACGAAGTGGACGAAGTGGACGAAGTGGATGAAGTAGACGAATTGGAAGAGGTGGACGAGGTTGACGAAGTGGACGAAGTGGACGAAGTGGACGAAGTGGACGAAGTTGACTAAGTGGACGAAGTGGCCAAAGTGGAGGAAGTGGACGAAGTCGATGAAGTGGAGGTAGTGGACAAATTATACGAACTTGAAGAAGTGGAAGAAGTGGACCAAGTGGACGAAGTAGAAGAAGAAGAAGAAGAACAAGAACAAGAAGAAAAAGAAGAAGTAGTGGAAGAAGTAGTGGACGAAGTGGACGAACTAGACGAAGTGGAAGAAGTGGAAGAAGTGGACGAAGTTGACGAACTGGACGAAGTGGACGAACTGGACGAAGTGGAAGAAGAAGAAGAAGAAGAAGAAGAAGAAGAAGAAGAAGAAAAAGAAGAACAAGAAGAAGTGGATGATGAAGTGGACGAAGTGAAAGAAGAAGAACATGAAGAACCAGAGGATGTAGTGGACGAAATGGACGAGGCTGACGAAGTGGAGGAAATGGACGAAGTTGACGAAGTGGACGAAATGGACGAAGTGGACGAATTGGGAGAAGTGGAAGAAGTGGACGAAGTTGACGAAGTGGACAAAGTGGACGAAGTGGACGAAGTTGACGACGTGGACGATGTGGACGAAGTGGATGATGTGGACGAAGTGCACGAAGTGTACGAAATGGACAAAGTGGAAGAAGTGGAAGAAGCAGAAAAGCAGAACAAGAAGAAGAACAAGAAGAAGAAGTGGAAGAACAATAAGAAGAAGAAGTGGAAGTGGGAGAAGTGGACGAAGTAGACAAAGTAGACGAAGTGGACGAAGAGGACGAAGGGGATGAAGTGGACGAAGAGGACGAATAGGACGAAGGGGACGACGTGGACGAAGTGCAACAAGAAGAAAAAGATGAACAATAACAAGAAGAACAAGAACAAGAACAAGAAGAAGAAGTGGAAGATGAACAAGAAGAAGAAGTGGAATTAGTGGGAGAAGTTGACGACATGGACGAAGTGGACGAGGTGGACGAAGTGGACGAATTGGAGAAAGTGAACGAACTGGACGAAGTGGAAGAAGAAGAAGTAGAGGAAGAACAAGAACAAGAACAAGAAGAAGTGGAAGAAGTGGGAGAAGTGGACGAAGTCTACGAAGCTGACGAAGTGGCCGAAATGGATGAAGTGGACGAAGTGGACGAAATGGACGAAGTTGACGAACTGGAAGAAGTGGAAGAAGTGGACCAAGTGGACCAAGTGGACCAAGTGGAAGAAGAAGAAGAACAAAAAGAACAAGAAGAAGAAGTGGAAGAAGTGGACGAAGTGGAGGAACTAGATGAACTGGAAGAAGTGGAAGAAGTGGAAGAAGTGGACGAAAGTCGACGAACTAGATGAATTGGAAGAAGTGGAAGAAGTGGACGAAGTGGACGAACTGGACGAAGTGGACGAAGTGGACGAAGTGGACGAAATGGACAAAGTGGACGAAGTGGACGAACTGGACGAAGTGGACGAAGTGAACGAAGTGGACGAGATGGACGATGTGGACGAAGTGTAGGAACTGGACGAAGGGGACGAAGTGCACGTAGTTGAGGAAGTGGACGAAGTTGACAAAGTGGAGGAAGTGGAGGAAGTGGACGAAGTTGACAAAGTGGACGAAGGGGACGAAGTGCACGAAGTGGACGAAGTGGAAGAAGTGGAAGAAGCAGAATAGCAGAACAAGATGAACAAGAAGAAGAACAAGAAGAAGTGGAAGAAAATAAAGAAGAAGAAGTGGAAGAGGAACAAGAAGTGGAAGAAGTGGGAGAACTAGACGAAGTCGACAAAGCTGACGAAGTGGACGAAGTCGACGAAGTTGACGAAGTGGATGAAATGGACGAAGTGGACGAAGTTGAAGAAATGGACGAAGTTGACGAACTGGAAGAAGAAGAAGAAGAACAACAAGAACAAGAAGAAGAAGTGGAAGAAGAACAAGAAGAAGAGGTGGAAGAAGTGGGAGAAGTGGATGAGGTGGACGAAGTGGACGAGGTGCATGAAGTGCACGAGGTGCATGAGGTGCACGAAGTGGACGAAGTGGACGAAGTGGACGAAGTGGACGAAGTGGACAAAGGGAGGAAGTGGAGGAAGTGGTCAAAGTGGACGAAGGGGACGAAGTGGAAGAAGAAGAAGTAGAAGAAGAACAAGAAAACAAGAAGAAATAGAAGAAGTAGGAGAAGCGGGCGAAGTGGGATGAAGCTGACGAATTGGACGAAATGGACGAAGTGGACGAAGTTCACGAAGTGGACGAAACGGACGAAGTTGACGAATTGGAAGAAGTGGTAGAAGTGGACCAAGTGGAAGAAGAAGAAGAAGAACAAAAACAAGAAGAAGAACAAGAAGAAGTAGTGGAAGAACAAGAAGAAGAAGTGGAAGAAGTGGACGAACTAGACGAACTAGACGAACTGGAAGAAGTGGAAGAAGTGCACGAAGTGCACGAAGTTGACGAAGTGGACGATGTTGACGAAGTGGATGAAGTGGAGGAAGTTGGCGAAGTGGACAAAGTGGAGGAAGTGGATGAAGTTGACGAAGTTGAGGAATTGGAGCAAGTAGACGAAGTGGAGGAAGTGAATTATGTTGATGAAATTGAGGAAGTGAAGGAAGTAGAGGTAGTGGAGGAAATGGACGAAGTAGAGGAAGTAGAGAAAGTGGACGAAGTTGAATAAATCGACGAAGTTGAAGAAGCTGAGGAATTGGAGGGAGTGGACGACGTGGAGGAAGTGGAGGAAGTGGACGAAGTTGATGAAGTTGAGGAAGTGAAGGAAATAGAGGCAGTGGAGGAAGTGGACGAAGTTGACGAAGTTGAGGAACTAGAGGAAGTGGACGAAGTGGATGTAGTTGACGAAGTGGAATAAGTGGAGGAAGTGGAGGAAGTTGATGAAGTGGACGAAGTTGAGGAATTGGAGAAAGTGCACGAAGTGGAGGAAGTGGACGAAGTTGACGAAGTTGAGGAACTAGACGAAGCGGACGAAGTGGATGAAGTTGACAAAGTATACGAAGTGGAAGAACTGGAGGAAGTGGACGAAGTGGACGAAGTGGACAAAGTGGAGGAAGTGGAGGAAGTGGAGGAAATGGAGGAAGTGGACAAAGTGGACGAAGGGCACGAAGTGGAAGAAGAAGAAGTAGAAGAAGAACAAGAAGAACAAGAAGAAATAGAGGAAGTGGGACAAGTGGACGAAGTGGACGAAGCTCACGAAGTGGAGGAAATGGACGAAGTGGACGAAGTTCACGAAGTAGATGAAGTGGAAGAAGAAGAAGAAGAATTAGAACAAGAAGAAGAACAAGCAGAACAAGAAGAAGAAGTGTAAGAAGTGGACGAAGAGGACAAAGTGGACGAAGTGGACGAACTAGACGAACTGGAAGAATTGGAAGAAGTGGCCGAAGTTGACAAAGTGGACGATGTTGACGAAGAGGACGAAGTGGAGGAAGTTGACGAAGTTGAGGAATTGGAGGAAGTGGACGATGTTGACGAAGTTAAGGAAGTGAATCAACTAGAGGCAATGGAGGAAGTGGAGGAAGTGGACGAAGTGGACGAAGAGGACGAAGTGGACGATGTGGACGAAGTGGACGAAGTGAATGAAGTGGAAGAAGCACTATAAGCAGAACCAGATGAACAAGAAGAAGAACAAGAAGAAGAGAAAGAAGAAGAAGCGGAAGAAGAATAAGAAGAAGAAGTGGAAGTGCGAGAAGTGGACGAAGTAGACGAAGCGGACGAAGTTGACAAAGTGGACGAGGTGGACGACCCCGAACAAGTGGAAGAAGTGGAAGAAGTAAAAGAAGTGGACGAAGTTGACGAAGTGGACGAAGTGGACGAAGTTGACGAAGTGGACAAAGTGGACGAAGTGGACGGCGTGGACGAAGTGGACGAAGTGGATGAAGTGGACGAACTGGACGAACTGGACGGTGTGGACGGTGTGGACGAAGTGGACGAAGTGGAGGAAGTGGACGAAGTGGACAAAGTGGATGAAGTGGACGAAGTGGAAGAAGTGGGAGAAGAATAAGAAAAAGAAGTGGAAGAAGAACAAGAAGAAGTGGAAGAAGTGGGAGAAGTTGGTGAAGTCAACGAAGTTGACGAAGTGGACGAAATGGACGAAATGGACGAAGTGGACGAAAAGGACGAAGTTGACGAACTGGAATAAGAAGAAGAAGAAAAGAACAAGAAAAAGAACAAGAAGAACAAGAAGAAGTAGTGGAAGAACAAGAAGAAGAAGTGGAAGAAGTGGACGAAGTGGACGAAGTGGACGAACTGGAAGAAGAGGAAGAAGTGGACGAAGTTGACGAAGTAGACGATGTTTACGAAGTGGACGAAGTAGTCGAAGTGGACGAAGTGGAGGAAGTTGACGAAGTGTACAAAGTGGAGGAAGTGGAGGAAGTTGACGAATTGGAGGAAGTGGACGATGTGGAGGAAGTGGACGATGTTGACGATGTTGAGGAAGTGAAGGAAGTAGAGGCAGTGGAGGAAGTGGACGAAGTGGACGAAGTTGACGAAGCTGAGGTATTGGAGGCATGGACGATGTGCAGGAAGTGGACGAAGTTGACGAAGTTGAGGAAGTGAAGGAAGTAGAGGCAGTGCAGGAAGTGGAGGAAGTGGACGGACTGGAAGAAGTGGAAGAAGTATAAGAAGTGGACGAAGTTGACGATGTGGACGAAGTTGACGAAGTGGACGAAGTGGACAAAGTGGACGAAGTGAACGAAATAGACGAAGTGGACGAAGTGGACGAAGTGGACGAAGTGGACGATGTGGACGATGTGTACGAAGTGCCCGAAGTGGACGAAGTGGACGAAGTGGATGAAGTCGATCAAGTGGACAAAGTGGATGAAGTGGACGACGTGGAAAAAGTTGAAGAAGCAGAATAGGAGAACAAGATGAACAAGAAGAAGAACAAGAAGAAGTGGAAGAAAAATAAGAAGAAGAAGTGGAAGAAGTGGACGAAGTGGACGAAGTGGACGAACTGGAAGAAGTGGAAGAAGTCGACGAAGTGGACGAAGTGGACAAAGTGGAGGAAGTGGAGGAAGTGGACGAAATGGAAGAAGAAGTAGTAGAAGAAGAACAAGAAGAACAAGAAGAAATAGAAGAAGTGGGAGAAGTGGACGAAGTCAACGAAGCTGACGCAGTGGACGAAATGGACGAAGTGGACGAAGTTCACGAAGTAGACGAAGTTCACGAAGTGGACGAAGTTCACGAAGTGGACGAAATGCACGAAGTTGACGAATTGCAAGAAGTGGAAGAAGTGGACCAAGTGGACCAAATGGAAGAAGAAGAACAAGAACAAGAACAAGAAGAAGAACAAGAAGAACAAGAAGTAGTGTCAGAAGAACAAGAAGAAGAAGTGTAAGAAGTGGACGAAGTAGACGAAGTAGACAAAGTTGACGAAGTGGACGAAGTGGACGAAGTGGACGAAGTGAACGAAGTGGACGAACTGGAAGAAGTTGAAGAAATGGAAGAAGTCGACGAAGTGGACGAGGTGAACGAAGTGGAAGAATTGGACGAAGTGGACGAAGTGGACGAAGTGGACGAAGTGGACGAAGTGGACGAAGTGGACGAAGTGGACGAAGTGGACGATGTGGACGAAGTGGACGAAGTGGACGAAGTGGACGAAGTGGACGAAGTGGACGAAGTGGAAGAAGTGGAAGAAGCAGAATAAGAAGAACAAGATGAACAAGAAGAAGAAGAAGAAGAAGTGGAAGAACAATAAGGAAAAGAAGTGGAAGAAGAACAAGAAGTGGAAGAAGTGGGAGAAGTGGACGAAGTCGACGAAGCTGATGAAGTGGACGAAATGGACGAAGTGGACGAAAGGGACGAAATGGACGAAGTTGATGAACTGGAAGAAGAAGAACAAGAACAAGTAGTGGAAGAACAAGAAGAAGAAGTGCAAGAAGTGGACGAAGTGGACGAACGAGACGAACTGGAAGAAGTGGAAGAAGTGGACGAAGTTGACGAAGTGGACGAAGTGGAGTAAGTGGAGGAAGTTGACGAAGTGGACAAAGTGGAGGAAGTGGAGGAAGTGGAGGAAGTTGATGAAGTTGAGGAATTGGAGGAAGTGGACGATGTGGAGGAAGTGGATGATGTTGACGAAGTTGAGGAAGTGAAGGAAGTAAAGGCAGTGGAGGAAGTGGAGGAAGTGGACCAAGTGGACGAAGTTGACAAAGTGGACGAACTCGAAGAAGTGGAAGAAGTAGCAGAAGTGGACGAAGTTGACGAAGTTGACGAAGTGGACAAAGTGGATGAAGTGGACGAAGTGGAAGAAGTGGAAGAAGCAGAATAAGCAGAGAAAGCTGAACAAGAAGAAGAACAAGAAGAAGAAGTGGAAAAAGAATAAGCAGAAGTGGAAGAAGAACAAGAAGTGGAAGAAGTGGGAGAAGTGGACGAAGTGGACCAAGCTGACGAAGTGGACGAAATGGACGAAGTGGATGAAATGGACGAAGTTGGCGAACTGGAAGAAGAAGAACAAGAACAAGAAAAAGAAGAAGAACAAGAAGAACAAGAAGAACAAGAAGAAGTAGTGGAAGAACAAGAAGAAGAAGTGGAAGAATTGGAAGAAGTGGACGAAGTGGACGAACTAGACGAAGTGGAAGAAGTGGAAGAAGTGCACGAAGTTGACGAAGTGGACGGGGTTGACGAAGTGGACAAAGTCGACGAAGTGAAGGAAGTTGGCGAAGTGGACAAAGTGGAGGAAGTGGAGGAAGTTGACGAAGTTGAGGAATTGGAGCAAGTGGACGAAGTGGAGGAAGTGGACGATGTTGACGAAGTTGAAGAAGTGAAGGAAGTAGAGGCAGAGGAGGCAGTGGACGAAGTGGAGAAAGTGGACGAAGTTGACGAAGCTGAGGAATTGGAGGGAGTTGACGACGTGGAGGAACTGGACGAAGTTGAGGAAGTGAAGGAAGTAGAGGCAGTGGAGGAAGTGGAGGAAGTTGACGAAGTTGAGGAACTAGAGGAAGTGGACAACGTGGATGTAGTTGACGAAGTGTACGAAGTGGAGGAAGTGGAGGAAGTTGATGAAGTGGAGGAAGTGGAGGAAGTGGACGAAGTTGAGGAATTGGAGAAAGTGCACGAAGTGGACGAAGTCGACGAAGTGGAGGAAGTGGACGAAGTTGACGAAGTGAAGGAAGTAGAGGCAATGGAGGAAGTGGACGAAGTGGACGAAGGGGAAGAAGTGGAAGAAGAAGAAGTAGAAGAAGAACAAGAAGAACAACAAGAAATAGAAGAAGTGGGAGAAGTGGACGAAGCTGACGAAGTGGACGAAATGGACGAAGTGGACGAACTTCACGAAGTGGACGAAATGGACCAAGTTGATGAATTGGAAGAAGTGGAAGAAGTGGACCAAGTGGACGAAGTGCAAGAAGAAGAAGAACAAGAACAAGAAGAAGAACAAGAAGAAGAACAAGAAGAACAAGAAGAAGTGCACGAAGTTGACGAAGTGGACGATGTGGACGAAGTGGACGAATGTGGACGAATTGGACGAAGTTGACGAAGTTGACAAAGTGGACGAATTGGACGAAGTTGACAAAGTGGACGAAGTTGACGAAGTGGACGAAGTTGACGAAGTGGAAGAAGAAGAAGAAGAAGAAGAAGAACCAGTACAAGAAGAAAAAGAAGAAGTGGAAGAAGAAAAAGAATAAGAAGAAGAAGAAGAAGAAGAACAAGCAGAACAAGAAGAAGAACAAGAAGACGTAGAAGAAGAAGTGGAAGAAGTGGGAGAAGTAGACGAAGTGGGAGAGGTAGACGAAGTGGACGAACTGGAAGAAGTGGAGGAAGTGAACGAAGTGGAGGAAGTGGAGGAAGTGGAGGAAGTGGACGAAGTGGAGGAAGTGGAGGAAGTGGATGAAGTGGACGAAATGGAAGAAGTGGACGATGTGGCCGAAGTTCAACAAGTGGAAGAAAGTGGACGAAGTGGACGAAGCTGACGAAGTGGACGAAGTGGACGAGGTCGACGAAGTCGAAGAAGAAGAACAAGAACAAGAACTCGAAGAACAAGAAGAAGAACTGTTTGAAGAACAAGAAGAAGAAGTGGATGAAGTAGGAGAATTGGACGGAGTGGACGAGGTGGACGAAGTGGACGAAGTGAACGAAGTGGACGAAGTGGACTAAGTGGACGAAGTGGACGAAGAAGAAGAAGAAGAAGAACAAGAAGAAGATGAAGAAGTAGTGGAAGAAGAACAAGAAGAAGAAGCGGAAGAAGTGGAGGAAGTGGACGAACTGGATGAACTAGACGAACTGGAAGAAGTGGAAGAAGTGGACAAAGTTGACGAAGAGGACAAAGTGGACGAAGTGGACGAGGTGGACGCAGTGGAGGAAGAAGAAGAAGAAGAACAAGCAGAAAAAGTGGAAGAAGAAAAAGAATAAGAAATGGACGAAGTGGACGAAGTGGACGAAGATGAAGAAGAAGAACAAGAAGAGAAAGAAGAAGAAGAAAAAGAAGAACAAGAAGAAGAACAAGAAGAAAAACAAGAAGAAGAACAAGAAGAAGAACAAGAAGAACAAGAAGAAGAACAAGAAGAAGTGGAAGAAGTTGGAGATGTAGACGAAGTGGGAGACGTAGACGAAGTGGACGAAGTGGACGAAGTGGACGAAGTGGACGATGTGGACGAAGTGGACGAAGTGGACGAAGTGGACGAAGTGGACGAAGTGGACGAAGTGGACGATGTGGAAGAAGTGCAGGAAGTGGACGAAGTGGACGAACTAGACGAACTGGAAGAAGTGGAAGAAGTGGAAGAAGTGGACGAAGTAGACGAAGTTGGCGAAGTGGACGAAGTGGACGAAGGGGATAAAGTGGACGAAGTGGACGAAGTGGAAGAAGTGGACGAAGTGGACGAAGTGGACGATGTGGACGATGTGGACGAAGTGCACGAAGTGGACGAAGTGGACAAAGCAGAAGAACGAGAAGAAGAATCAGAAGAACAAGAAGAAGTAGTGGAAGAAGAACAAGAAGAAGAAGTGGAAGAAGAACAAGAAGAAGAAGTGGAAGAAGTGGACGAAGTGGACGAAGTGGACGAACTAGACGAACTGGAAGAAGTTGATGAAGTAGAAGAAGTGCAAGAAGAGATGAAGTGGACGAACTAGACGAACTGGAAGAAGTTGACGAAGTGTAAGAAGTGGACGAAGTAGACGAAGTAGCCAAAGTTGACGAAGTGGACGAAGTGGACGAAGTGGACGAAGTGGACGAAGTGGACGAAGTGAACGAAGTGGACGAACTGGAAGAAGTTGAAGAAATGGAAGAAGTCGACGAAGTGGACGAGGTGAACGAAGTGGAAGAATTGGACGAAGTGGACGAAGTAGACGAAGTGGACGAAGTGGACGATGTGGACGAAGTGGACGAAGTGGACGAAGTGGAAGAAGTGGAAGAAGCAGAATAAGAAGAACAAGATGAACAAGAAGAAGAAGAAGAAGAAGTGGAAGAACAATAAGGAAAAGAAGTGGAAGAAGAACAAGAAGTGGAAGAAGTGGGAGAAGTGGACGAAGTCGACGAAGCTGATGAAGTGGACGAAATGGACGAAGTGGACGAAAGGGACGAAATGGACGAAGTTGATGAACTGGAAGAAGAAGAACAAGAACAAGTAGTGGAAGAACAAGAAGAAGAAGTGCAAGAAGTGGACGAAGTGGACGAACGAGACGAACTGGAAGAAGTGGAAGAAGTGGAAGAAGTGGACGAAGTTGACGAAGTGGACGAAGTGGAGTAAGTGGAGGAAGTTGACGAAGTGGACAAAGTGGAGGAAGTGGAGGAAGTGGAGGAAGTTGATGAAGTTGAGGAATTGGAGGAAGTGGACGATGTGGAGGAAGTGGATGATGTTGACGAAGTTGAGGAAGTGAAGGAAGTAAAGGCAGTGGAGGAAGTGGAGGAAGTGGACCAAGTGGACGAAGTTGACAAAGTGGACGAACTCGAAGAAGTGGAAGAAGTAGCAGAAGTGGACGAAGTTGACGAAGTGGACAAAGTGGATGAAGTGGACGAAGTTGAAGAAGTGGAAGAAGCAGAATAAGCAGAGAAAGCTGAACAAGAAGAAGAACAAGAAGAAGAAGTGGAAAAAGAATAAGCAGAAGTGGAAGAAGAACAAGAAGTGGAAGAAGTGGGAGAAGTGGACGAAGTGGACCAAGCTGACGAAGTGGACGAAATGGACGAAGTGGATGAAATGGACGAAGTTGGCGAACTGGAAGAAGAAGAACAAGAACAAGAAAAAGAAGAAGAACAAGAAGAACAAGAAGAACAAGAAGAAGTAGTGGAAGAACAAGAAGAAGAAGTGGAAGAATTGGAAGAAGTGGACGAAGTGGACGAACTAGACGAAGTGGAAGAAGTGCACGAAGTTGACGAAGTGGACGGGGTTGACGAAGTGGACAAAGTCGACGAAGTGAAGGAAGTTGGCGAAGTGGACAAAGTGGAGGAAGTGGAGGAAGTTGACGAAGTTGAGGAATTGGAGCAAGTGGACGAAGTGGAGGAAGTGGACGATGTTGACGAAGTTGAAGAAGTGAAGGAAGTAGAGGCAGAGGAGGCAGTGGACGAAGTGGAGAAAGTGGACGAAGTTGACGAAGCTGAGGAATTGGAGGGAGTTGACGACGTGGAGGAACTGGACGAAGTTGAGGAAGTGAAGGAAGTAGAGGCAGTGGAGGAAGTGGAGGAAGTTGACGAAGTTGAGGAACTAGAGGAAGTGGACAACGTGGATGTAGTTGACGAAGTGTACGAAGTGGAGGAAGTGGAGGAAGTTGATGAAGTGGAGGAAGTGGAGGAAGTGGACGAAGTTGAGGAATTGGAGAAAGTGCACGAAGTGGACGAAGTCGACGAAGTGGAGGAAGTGGACGAAGTTGACGAAGTGAAGGAAGTAGAGGCAATGGAGGAAGTGGACGAAGTGGACGAAGGGGAAGAAGTGGAAGAAGAAGAAGTAGAAGAAGAACAAGAAGAACAAGAAGAAATAGAAGAAGTGGGAGAAGTGGACGAAGCTGACGAAGTGGACGAAATGGACGAAGTGGACGAACTTCACGAAGTGGACGAAATGGACCAAGTTGATGAATTGGAAGAAGTGGAAGAAGTGGACCAAGTGGACGAAGTGCAAGAAGAAGAAGAACAAGAACAAGAACAAGAACAAGAAGAAGAACAAGAAGAACAAGAAGAAGTGCACGAAGTTGACGAAGTGGACGATGTGGACGAAGTGCACGAAGTGGACAAAGTGTACGAAGTGGACGAATTGGACGAAGTTGACGAAGTTGACAAAGTGGACGAATTGGACGAAGTTGACAAAGTGGACGAAGTTGACGAAGTGGACGAAGTTGACGAAGTGGACGAAGTGGACGAAGTGGAAGAAGAAGAAGAAGAAGAAGAAGAACCAGTACAAGAAGAAAAAGAAGAAGTGGAAGAAGAAAAAGAATAAGAAGAAGAAGAAGAAGAAGAACAAGCAGAACAAGAAGAAGAACAAGAAGACGTAGAAGAAGAAGTGGAAGAAGTGGGAGAAGTAGACGAAGTGGGAGAGGTAGACGAAGTGGACGAACTGGAAGAAGTGGAGGAAGTGAACGAAGTGGAGGAAGTGGACGAAGTGGAGGAAGTGGACGAAGTGGAGGAAGTGGATGAAGTGGACGAAATGGAAGAAGTGGACGATGTGGCCGAAGTTCAACAAGTGGAAGAAGTGGACGAAGTGGACGAAGTGGACGAAGCTGACGAAGTGGACGAAGTGGACGAGGTCGACGAAGTCGAAGAAGAAGAAGAAGAACAAGAACTCGAAGAACAAGAAGAAGAACTGTTTGAAGAACAAGAAGAAGAAGTGGATGAAGTAGGAGAATTGGACGGAGTGGACGAGGTGGACGAAGTGGACGAAGTGAACGAAGTGGACGAAGTGGACTAAGTGGACGAAGTGGACGAAGAAGAAGAAGAAGAAGAACAAGAAGAAGATGAAGAAGTAGTGGAAGAAGAACAAGAAGAAGAAGCGGAAGAAGTGGAGGAAGTGGACGAACTGGATGAACTAGACGAACTGGAAGAAGTGGAAGAAGTGGACAAAGTTGACGAAGAGGACAAAGTGGACGAAGTGGACGAGGTGGACGCAGTGGAGGAAGAAGAAGAAGAAGAACAAGCAGAAAAAGTGGAAGAAGAAAAAGAATAAGAAATGGACGAAGTGGACGAAGTGGACGAAGATGAAGAAGAAGAACAAGAAGAGAAAGAAGAAGAAGAAAAAGAAGAACAAGAAGAAGAACAAGAAGAAAAACAAGAAGAAGAACAAGAAGAAGAACAAGAAGAACAGGAAGAAGAACAAGAAGAAGTGGAAAAAGAAGTGGAAGAAGTTGGAGATGTAGACGAAGTGGGAGACGTAGACGAAGTGGACGAAGTGGACGAAGTGGACGAAGTGGACGAAGTGGACGAAGTGGACGATGTGGACGAAGTGGACGAAGTGGACGAAGTGGACGAAGTGGACGAAATGGATGAGTTGGACGAAGTGGACGAAGTGGACGATGTGGAAGAAGTGCAGGAAGTGGACGAAGTGGACGAACTAGACGAACTGGAAGAAGTGGAAGAAATGGAAGAAGTGGACGAAGTAGACGAAGTTGGCGAAGTGGACGAAGTGGACGAAGGGGATAAAGTGGACGAAGTGGACGAAGTGGAAGAAGTGGACGAAGTGGACGAAGTGGACGATGTGGACGATGTGGACGAAGTGCACGAAGTGGACGAAGTGGACAAAGCAGAAGAACGAGAAGAAGAATCAGAAGAACAAGAAGAAGAACAAGAAGAAGTAGTGGAAGAAGAACAAGAAGAAGAAGTGGAAGAAGAACAAGATGAAGAAGTGGAAGAAGTGGACGAAGTGGACGAAGTGGACGAACTAGACGAACTGGAAGAAGTTGATGAAGTAGAAGAAGTGGAAGAAGAGATGAAGTGGACGAACTAGACGAACTGGAAGAAGTTGACGAAGTGGAAGAAGTGGACGAAGTTGACGAAGTGGAGGAAGTGGACGAAGTGGAGGAAGTGGACGATGTCGACGAAGTGGACAAAGTGTACGAAGTGGACGAAGTTGACGAAGTGGACGAAGTTGACGAAGTGGTCAAAGTGGACGAAGTGGACAAAGTGGACGAAGAAGAAGAAGAAGAAGAAGAAGAACCAGCACAAGAAGAAGAAGAAGAAGTGGAAGAAGAAAAAGAATAAGATGATGAAGAAGAAGAAGAAAAAGAAGAACAAGAAGAAGAACAAGAAGAAGTGGAAGAAGTGGGAGACGTAGACGAAGTGGACGAAGTGGAAGAAGTGGAGGAAGTAGACGATGTGGAGGAAGTGGACGAAGATGAAGAAGAAGAACAAGAAGAGAAAGAAGAAGAAGAAAAAGAAGAACAAGAAGAAGAACAAGAAGAAAAACAAGAAGAAGAACAAGAAGAAGAACAAGAAGAACAGGAAGAAGAACAAGAAGAAGTGGAAGAAGTTGGAGATGTAGACGAAGTGGGAGACGTAGACGAAGTGGACGAAGTGGACGAAGTGGACGAAGTGGACGATGTGGACGAAGTGGACGAAGTGGACGAAGTGGACGAAATGGACGATGTGGACGAAGTGGACGAAGTGGACGAAGTGGACGAAATGGTCGAGTTGGACGAAGTGGACGAAGTGGACGATGTGGAAGAAGTGCAGGAAGTGGACGAAGTGGACGAACTAGACGAACTGGAAGAAGTGGAAGAAGTGGAAGAAGTGGACGAAGTAGACGAAGTTGGCGAAGTGGACGAAGTGGACGAAGGGGATAAAGTGGACGAAGTGGACGAAGTGGAAGAAGTGGACGAAGTGGACGAAGTGGACGATGTGGACGATGTGGACGAAGTGCACGAAGTGGACGAAGTGGACAAAGCAGAAGAACGAGAAGAAGAATCAGAAGAACAAGAAGAAGAACAAGAAGAAGTAGTGGAAGAAGAACAAGAAGAAGAAGTGGAAGAAGAACAAGAAGAAGAAGTGGAAGAAGTGGACGAAGTGGACGAAGTGGACGAAGTGGACGAACTAGACGAGCTGGAAGAAGTTGATGAAGTAGAAGAAGTGCAAGAAGAGATGAAGTGGACGAACTAGACGAACTGGAAGAAGTTGACGAAGTGTAAGAAGTGGACGAAGTAGACGAAGTAGACAAAGTTGACGAAGTGGACGAAGTGGACGAAGTGGACGAAGTGGACGAAGTGGACGAAGTGGACGAAGTGAACGAAGTGGACGAACTGGAAGAAGTTGAAGAAATGGAAGAAGTCGACGAAGTGGACGAGGTGAACGAAGTGGAAGAATTGGACGAAGTGGACGAAGTGGACGAAGTAGACGAAGTGGACGAAGTGGACGATGTGGACGAAGTGGACGAAGTGGACGAAGTGGAAGAAGTGGAAGAAGCAGAATAAGAAGAACAAGATGAACAAGAAGAAGAAGAAGAAGAAGTGGAAGAACAATAAGGAAAAGAAGTGGAAGAAGAACAAGAAGTGGAAGAAGTGGGAGAAGTGGACGAAGTCGACGAAGCTGATGAAGTGGACGAAATGGACGAAGTGGACGAAAGGGACGAAATGGACGAAGTTGATGAACTGGAAGAAGAAGAACAAGAACAAGTAGTGGAAGAACAAGAAGAAGAAGTGCAAGAAGTGGACGAAGTGGACGAACGAGACGAACTGGAAGAAGTGGAAGAAGTGGACGAAGTTGACGAAGTGGACGAAGTGGAGTAAGTGGAGGAAGTTGACGAAGTGGACAAAGTGGAGGAAGTGGAGGAAGTGGAGGAAGTTGATGAAGTTGAGGAATTGGAGGAAGTGGACGATGTGGAGGAAGTGGATGATGTTGACGAAGTTGAGGAAGTGAAGGAAGTAAAGGCAGTGGAGGAAGTGGAGGAAGTGGACCAAGTGGACGAAGTTGACAAAGTGGACGAACTCGAAGAAGTGGAAGAAGTAGCAGAAGTGGACGAAGTTGACGAAGTGGACAAAGTGGATGAAGTGGACGAAGTGGAAGAAGTGGAAGAAGCAGAATAAGCAGAGAAAGCTGAACAAGAAGAAGAACAAGAAGAAGAAGTGGAAAAAGAATAAGCAGAAGTGGAAGAAGAACAAGAAGTGGAAGAAGTGGGAGAAGTGGACGAAGTGGACCAAGCTGACGAAGTGGACGAAATGGACGAAGTGGATGAAATGGACTAAGTTGGCGAACTGGAAGAAGAAGAACAAGAACAAGAAAAAGAAGAAGAACAAGAAGAACAAGAAGAACAAGAAGAAGTAGTGGAAGAACAAGAAGAAGAAGTGGAAGAATTGGAAGAAGTGGACGAAGTGGACGAACTAGACGAAGTGGAAGAAGTGGAAGAAGTGCACGAAGTTGACGAAGTGGACGGGGTTGACGAAGTGGACAAAGTCGACGAAGTGAAGGAAGTTGGCGAAGTGGACAAAGTGGAGGAAGTGGAGGAAGTTGACGAAGTTGAGGAATTGGAGCAAGTGGACGAAGTGGAGGAAGTGGACGATGTTGACGAAGTTGAAGAAGTGAAGGAAGTAGAGGCAGAGGAGGCAGTGGACGAAGTGGAGAAAGTGGACGAAGTTGAGGAATTGGAGGGAGTTGACGACGTGGAGGAACTGGACGAAGTTGAGGAAGTGAAGGAAGTAGAGGCAGTGGAGGAAGTGGAGGAAGTTGACGAAGTTGAGGAACTAGAGGAAGTGGACAACGTGGATGTAGTTGACGAAGTGTACGAAGTGGAGGAAGTGGAGGAAGTTGATGAAGTGGAGGAAGTGGAGGAAGTGGACGAAGTTGAGGAATTGGAGAAAGTGCACGAAGTGGACGAAGTCGACGAAGTGGAGGAAGTGGACGAAGTTGACGAAGTGAAGGAAGTAGAGGCAATGGAGGAAGTGGACGAAGTGGACGAAGGGGAAGAAGTGGAAGAAGAAGAAGTAGAAGAAGAACAAGAAGAACAAGAAGAAATAGAAGAAGTGGGAGAAGTGGACGAAGCTGACGAAGTGGACGAAATGGACGAAGTGGACGAACTTCACGAAGTGGACGAAATGGACCAAGTTGATGAATTGGAAGAAGTGGAAGAAGTGGACCAAGTGGACGAAGTGCAAGAAGAAGAAGAACAAGAACAAGAAGAAGAACAAGAAGAAGAACAAGAAGAACAAGAAGAAGTGCACGAAGTTGACGAAGTGGACGATGTGGACGAAGTGGACGAATGTGGACGAATTGGACGAAGTTGACGAAGTTGACAAAGTGGACGAATTGGACGAAGTTGACAAAGTGGACGAAGTTGACGAAGTGGACGAAGTTGACGAAGTGGACGAAGTTGACGAAGTGGACGAAGTGGACGAAGTGGAAGAAGAAGAAGAAGAAGAAGAAGAACCAGTACAAGAAGAAAAAGAAGAAGTGGAAGAAGAAAAAGAATAAGAAGAAGAAGAAGAAGAAGAACAAGCAGAACAAGAAGAAGAACAAGAAGACGTAGAAGAAGAAGTGGAAGAAGTGGGAGAAGTAGACGAAGTGGGAGAGGTAAACGAAGTGGACGAACTGGAAGAAGTGGAGGAAGTGAACGAAGTGGAGGAAGTGGACGAAGTGGAGGAAGTGGACGAAGTGGAGGAAGTGGATGAAGTGGACGAAATGGAAGAAGTGGACGATGTGGCCGAAGTTCAACAAGTGGAAGAAGTGGACGAAGTGGACGAAGTGGACGAAGCTGACGAAGTGGACGAAGTGGACGAGGTCGACGAAGTCGAAGAAGAAGAAGAAGAACAAGAACTCGAAGAACAAGAAGAAGAACTGTTTGAAGAACAAGAAGAAGAAGTGGATGAAGTAGGAGAATTGGACGGAGTGGACGAGGTGGACGAAGTGGACGAAGTGAACGAAGTGGACGAAGTGGACTAAGTGGACGAAGTGGACGAAGAAGAAGAAGAAGAAGAACAAGAAGAAGATGAAGAAGTAGTGGAAGAAGAACAAGAAGAAGAAGCGGAAGAAGTGGAGGAAGTGGACGAACTGGATGAACTAGACGAACTGGAAGAAGTGGAAGAAGTGGACAAAGTTGACGAAGAGGACAAAGTGGACGAAGTGGACGAGGTGGACGCAGTGGAGGAAGAAGAAGAAGAAGAACAAGCAGAAAAAGTGGAAGAAGAAAAAGAATAAGAAATGGACGAAGTGGACGAAGTGGACGAAGATGAAGAAGAAGAACAAGAAGAGAAAGAAGAAGAAGAAAAAGAAGAACAAGAAGAAGAACAAGAAGAAAAACAAGAAGAAGAACAAGAAGAAGAACAAGAAGAACAGGAAGAAGAACAAGAAGAAGTGGAAAAAGAAGTGGAAGAAGTTGGAGATGTAGACGAAGTGGGAGACGTAGACGAAGTGGACGAAGTGGACGAAGTGGACGAAGTGGACGAAGTGGACGATGTGGACGAAGTGGACGAAGTGGACGAAGTGGACGAAATGGATGAGTTGGACGAAGTGGACGAAGTGGACGATGTGGAAGAAGTGCAGGAAGTGGACGAAGTGGACGAACTAGACGAACTGGAAGAAGTGGAAGAAGTGGAAGAAGTGGACGAAGTAGACGAAGTTGGCGAAGTGGACGAAGTGGACGAAGGGGATAAAGTGGACGAAGTGGACGAAGTGGAAGAAGTGGACGAAGTGGACGAAGTGGACGATGTGGACGATGTGGACGAAGTGCACGAAGTGGACGAAGTGGACAAAGCAGAAGAACGAGAAGAAGAATCAGAAGAACAAGAAGAAGAACAAGAAGAAGTAGTGGAAGAAGAACAAGAAGAAGAAGTGGAAGAAGAACAAGATGAAGAAGTGGAAGAAGTGGACGAAGTGGACGAAGTGGACGAACTAGACGAACTGGAAGAAGTTGATGAAGTAGAAGAAGTGGAAGAAGAGATGAAGTGGACGAACTAGACGAACTGGAAGAAGTTGACGAAGTGGAAGAAGTGGACGAAGTTGACGAAGTGGAGGAAGTGGACGAAGTGGAGGAAGTGGACGATGTCGACGAAGTGCACGAAGTGGACAAAGTGTACGAAGTGGACGAAGTTGACGAAGTGGACGAAGTTGACGAAGTGGTCAAAGTGGACGAAGTGGACAAAGTGGACGAAGAAGAAGAAGAAGAAGAAGAAGAACCAGCACAAGAAGAAGAAGAAGAAGTGGAAGAAGAAAAAGAATAAGATGATGAAGAAGAAGAAGAAAAAGAAGAACAAGAAGAAGAACAAGAAGAAGTGGAAGAAGTGGGAGACGTAGACGAAGTGGACGAAGTGGAAGAAGTGGACAAAGTAGACGAAGTTGACAAAGTGAAGTGGACGAACTAAACGAACTGGAAGAAGTGGAAGAAGTGGAAGAAGTGGAAGAAGTGGAAGAAATGGACGAAGTTGACGAAGTGGACGAAGTGGACGAAGTGGAAGAAGTGGACGAAGTGGAAGAAGTGGAAGAAGCAGAACAAGAACAGGAAGAACAAGAAGAAGAAGTGGAAGAAGTGGACAAAGTGGAAGAAGAAGAAGAAGAAGAAGAACCAGCAGAAGAAGAAGAAGAAGTCGAAGAAAAACAAGAAGAACAAGAAGAAGAACCAGCAGAAGAAGAAGAAGAAGTGGAAGAAGAACAAGAAGAAGAACCAGCAGAAGAAGAAGAAGAAGAGGAAGAAGAACAAGATGAACAAGAAGAAGAAGTGGAAGAAGTGGGAGAAGTGGACGAAGAAGACGAAGTGGATGAAGTGGACGAAGGGGAGTCAGGGGATGAAGTGGACGAAATCGAGACGTGGACGAAGTTGACGAAGTGGACGAAATGGACGAAGTGGACGAATTGGAAGAAGTGGAAGAAGTGGACGAAGTGGAAGAAGAAGAAGAACAAAAAGAACAAGAAGAAGAACAAGAAGAAGTAGTGGAAGAAGAAAAAGAAGAAGAAGTGGAAGAAGCGGACGAAGTAGACGAAGTGGACGAAGTGGAAGAAGTGGACGACATGGAGGAAATGGACGAAGTGGACGAAGCAGACGAAGTCGACGAAGTGGACGACGTTGACGAAGTAGACAAAATGGACGAAGTGGACGAATTGGGAGAAGTGGAAGAAGTGGACCAAGTGGACGAAGTGGAAGAAGACGAAGAAGAAGAACAAGAAGAACAAGAAGAAGTAGTGGAAGAAGAACAAGAAGAAGAAGGGGAAGAAGTGGACGAATTGGACGAAGTGAACAAACTAGACGAACTGGAAGAAGTGGACGAAGTGGACGATGTGGACGAAGTGCAACAAGTGGAAGAAGTGGACGAAGTTGACGAATTGGACGAATTGGAAGAAGTGGGAGAAGTGGACGAAGTGGACGATGTGGACGAAGTGGAAGAAGTGGACGAAGTGGACGAAGTTGACGAAGTTGACGAAGTGGACGAAGTGGACAAAGTGGACGAAGTGGACAAAGTGGACGAAGTGGATAAAGTGGAAGAAGAAGAAGAAGAAGAAGAAGAAGAACCAGCAGCAGCAGACGAAGAAGAAGTGGAAGAAGTGGGAGAAGTGGACGAAGTGGACGGAGAGGACGAAGTGGATGAAGTGGACGAAGTGGATGAGGTGGACGAAGTGGACGAAGTGGAAGAAGAAGAACAACAAGAACAAGAACAAGAAGAAGAACAAGAAGAAGTGGAAGAAGAACTAGAAGAAGAAGTGGACGAAGTAGACGAACTGGAAGAAGTTGACGAAGTCGAAGAAGTGGACGAAGTTGCCGAAGTGGACGAAGTTGACGAAGTGGACAAAGTGGACGATGTGGACGAAGTTTTCAAATTGTACGAAGTGGACGAAGTGGAAGAAGAAGAAGAGGAACAAGAACTAGCAGAAGAAGAAGTGGACGAAGTGGAAGAACAAGTAGAAGAAGAACAAGAAGAAGTGGAAGAAGTGGGAGAAGTGGACGAAGCTGACGAAGTTAGAAATGGACGAAGTTGACGAAGTAGACAAAATGGACGAAGTGGATGAATTGGGTGAAGTGGAAGAAGTGGACCAAGTGGACGAAGTGGAAGAAGACGAAGAAGAAGAACAAGAAGAAGAACAAGAAGAACAAGAAGAAGTAGTGGAAGAAGAACAAGAAGAAGAAGGGGAAGAAGTGGACGAAGTGGTCGAAGTGCACGAACTAGACGAACTGGAAGAAGTGGACGAGGTTGACGAAGTGGACGAAGCTTACGAATTGGACGAAGTAGATGAAGAAGAACGAGAAGAAGAACAAGAACAAGAAAAAGAAGAAGTAGTGCAAGAAGAACAACAAGAAGAAGTGGAAGAAGCGGATGAAGTCGACGAAGTGGACGAACTAGAAGAAGTGGACGAAGTTGACGAAGTGGACGAAGTGGACGAAGAGGACGAAGTGGAAGAAGTGGACGAAGTGGACAAACTAGACGAACTGGAAGAAGTGGACGAAGTTGACGAAGTGGAAGAAGTGGAAGAAGCAGAACAAGAACAAGAAGAAGAAGTGGAAGAAGTGGAAGAAGAAGAAGAAGAAGAAGAAGAACCAGCAGAAGAAGAAGAAGAAGTGGAAGAAGAACAAGAAGAACAAGAAGAAGAACCAGCAGAAGAAGAAGAAGAACCAGCAGAAGAAGAAGAAAAGTGGAAGAAGAACAAGAAGAAGAACCAGCAGAAGAAGAAGAAGAAGAGGAAGAAGAACAAGATGAACAAGAAGAAGAAGTGGAAGAAGTGGGAGAAGTGGACGAAGAAGACGAAGTGGATGAAGTGGACGAAGGGGAGTTAGGGGATGAAGTGGACGAAATCGAGACGTGGACGAAGTTGACGAAGTGGACGAAATGGACGAAGTGGACGAATTGCAAGAAGAGGAAGAAGTGGACGAAGTGGAAGAAGAAGAAGAACAAAAAGAACAAGAAGAACAACAAGAAGAACTAGTGGAAGAAGAAAAAGAAGAAGAAGTGGAAGAAGTGGAATACGTGGACGAAATGGACGAAGTGGACGAAGTAGACGAAGTCGACGAAGTGGATGACGTTGATGAAGTAGACGAAGTGGACGAAGTGGACGAAGAGGACGAAGTGGACGAAGAGGACAAAGTAGACGAACTGGAAGAAGTGGACGAAGTTGACGAAGTGGACGAAGTGGAAGAAGTGGACGAAGTGGACCAAGTGGAAGAAGAAAGAGAAGAAGAACAAGAAGAAGTAGTGGAAGAAGAACAAGAAGAAGAAGTGGAAGAAGTGGACGAAATGGACGAAGTGGACGAACTTGACGAACTCGAAGAAGTGGAAGATGTGGAAGAAGTGGACGAAATGGACGTTGTGGACGAAGTGCACGAAGTGGAAAAAGTGGACGAAGTGGACGAACTAGACGAACTGGAAGAAGTGGACAAAGTAGACGAAGTGGACGAAGTCGAAGAAGAAGAAGAAGAAGAACAACAACAACAAGAAGAAGAACTGGTTGAAGAACAAGAAGAAGAAGTGGAAGAAGTGGGAGGAGTGGACGGAGTGGACGACATGGACGAAGTTGTCGAGGTGGACGAAGTGGACGAAGTGTACGAAGTGGACAAAGTGAGCGAAGTGGACGAAGTGGACTTAGTGGACGAAGTGGACGAAGAAGAAAAAGAGGAAGAACAAGAAGAACATGAAGAACAAGAAGAAGTAGTAGAAGAAGAACAAGAAGAAGAAGTGGATGAAGTGGAGGAAGTGGACGAAGTGGACGAAGTGGAGGAAGAAGAAGAAGAACAAGAAAGAGAAGAACAAGAAGAAGTGGACGAAGTTGACGAAGTTGACGAAGTGGACGAAGTTGACGAAGTGGACGATGTGGACGAAGTTTTCAAATTGTACGAAGTGGACGAAGTGGACGAAGTGGACGAACTGGAAGAACTAGATGAACTGGAAGAAGTGGACGAAGTGGACGAAGTTGACGAAGTGGACGAAGTTGACGAAGTGGACGAAGTGGACGAAGTGGAGGAAGAAGAAGAAGAACAAGAAAGAGAAGAACAAGAAGAAGTGGACGAAGTTGACGAAGTGGACGAAGTGGACGATGTGGACGAAGTTTTCAAATTGTACGAAGTGGACGAAGTGGACGAAGTGGAAGAAGAAGAAGAAGAAGAAGAACCAGCAGAAGAAGAAGAAGAAGGGGAATAAGTGGGAGAAGTGGACGAAGTGGAAGAAGAAGAAGAACAACAATAACTAGCATAAGAAGAAGAAGAAGAAGAAGAAGGGGAATAAATGGGAGAAGTGGACGAAGAGGACGAAGTGGATTAAGTGGATGAAGTGGACGAAGTGGACGAAGGGGACGACGTGGACGAAGTGCACAAAGTGGATGAAGTTGACGAAGTGCACGAAGTGGGCGAAGTGGAAGAAGAAGTAGAAGAAGAACAAGAAGAAGTGGAAGAAGTGGGAGAAGTGGGCGAAATGGACGAAGTGGACAATGTGGACGAAGTGGAGGAAGAAGAAGAAGAACAAGAAAGAGAAGAACAAGAAGAAGTGGACGAAGTTGACGAAGTGGACGAAGTTGACGAAGTGGACGAAGTGGACGATGTGGACGAAGTTTTCAAATTGTACGAAGTGGACGAAGTGGACGAAGTGGACGAAGTGGAAGAAGAAGAAGAAGAAGAAGAACCAGCAAAAGAAGAAGAAGAAGGGGAATAAGTGGGAGAAGTGGACGAAGTGGAAGAAGAAGAAGAACAACAAGAACTAGCATAAGAAGAAGAAGAAGAAGAAGAAGGGGAATAAATGGGAGAAGTGGACGAAGAGGACGAAGTGGATTAAGTGGATTAAGTGGACGAAGTGGACGAAGGGGACGAAGTGGACGACGTGGACGAAGTGCACAAAGTGGATGAAGTTGACGAAGTGCACGAAGTGGGCGAAGTGGAAGAAGAAGTAGAAGAACAACAAGAAGAAGTGGAAGAAGTGGGAGAAGTGGACGAAATGGACGAAGTGGACAATGTGGACGAAGTGGACGAAGAGGACGAAGTGGACGATGTGGACGAAGTGCACGAAGTGGAAGAAGCAGAGCAAGAACAAGAAGAACAAGAAGAAGAAGTGGAAGAAATGGACAAAGTGGAAGAAGAAGAAGAAGAAGAAGAACTAGCAGAAGAAGAAGAAGAAGAAGTGGAAGAAGAACAAGAAGAACAGAAGAAGAACCAGAAGAAGAACCAGCAGAAGAAGAAGAAGAAGTGGAAGAAGATCAAGAAGAAGAACCAGCAGAAGAAAAAGAAGAAGAGGAAGAAGAACAAGATGAACAAGAAGAAGAAGTGGAAGAAGTGGGAGAAGTGGACGAATTGGAAGAAGTGGAAGAAGTGGACGAAGTGGAAGAAGAAGAAGAACAAAAAGAACAAGAAGAAGTAGTGGAAGAAGAAAAAGAAGAAGAAGTGGAAGAAGTGGACGAAGTAGACGAAGTGGACGAAGTGGAAGAAGTGGACGAAATGGACGACGTGGACAAAATGGACGAAGAGGACGAAGCAGACGAAGTCGACGAAGTGGACGACGTTGACGAAGTAGACAAAATGGACGAAGTGGACGAATTGGGAGAAGTGGAAGAAGTGGACCAAGTGGACGAAGTTGACGAACTGGACGATGTGGACGAAGTTTTCAAATTGTACGAAGTGGACGAAGTGGACGAAGTGGACGAAGTGGACGAAGTGGAAGAAGTGGACGAAGTTGACGAAGTGGACAATGCGGACGAAGTGGACGAAGAGGACGAAGAGGACGAAGTGGACGATGTGAACGAAGTGCACGAAGTGGCCGAAGTGGACAAAATGGACGAAGTGGACGAAGTGGATGAACAAGAAGAAGAACAAGAAGAAGAAGTGGAAGAAGAATAAGAATAAGAAGTGGACAAAGTAGACGAAGTAGACGAAGTTGACGAAGTTGACGAAGTTGACGAAGTTGACGAAGTTGACAAAGTGAAGTGGACGAAGTGGATGAACTAAACGAAGTGGAAGAAGTGGAAGAAGTGGAAGAAGTGGAAGAAGTGCAAGAAATGGACGAAGTTGACGAAGTGGACAAAGTTGACAAAGTGGACGAAGTGGAAGTAGTGGAAGAAGCAGAACAAGAGCAAGAGAACAAGGAGAAGAACACGAAGAAGAAGTGGAAGAAGTGGACGAAGTGGAAGAAGAAGAAGAAGAAGAAGAAGAACCAGCAGAAGAAGAAGAAGCAGTGGACGAAGAAAAAGAAGAACAAGAAGAAGAACCAGCAGAAGAAGAGGAAGAAGTGGAAGAAGAAGAAGAAGAACAAGAAGAAGAACCAGTAAAAGAAGAAGAAGCAGTGGAAGAAGAACAAGACGAACAAGAAGAGGAAGTGGAAGAAGTGGGAGAAGTGGACGAAGAAGACGAAGTGGATGAAGTGGACGAAGGGGACGAAGGGGACAAAGTGGACGAAATCGAGATGTGGGCGAAGTTGACGAAGTGGACGAAATGGACGAAGTTGACGAATTGGAAGAAGTGGAAGAAGTGGACGAAGTGGAAGAAGAAGAAGAACAAGAAGAAGAAGTGGAAGAAGTGGACGAAGTAGACGAAGTGGACGAAGTAGACGAAATGGACGAAGTGGAAGAAGTGGAAGAAGTGGACGAAGTGGACGAAGTGGACGAAGTAGAAGAAGTGGACGAAGTAGACGAAGTGGACGAAGTGGAAGAAATGGACGAAGTGGACGAAGTGGAAGAACTGGACGAAGTGGATGACGTGGACGAAATGGACGAAGTGGATGAAGTGGACGAAGTGGACGAAGTGGACGAAGTGGACAAACTAGACGAACATGAAGAAGTGGACGAAGTTGACGAAGTGGACGAAGCTGACGAAGGGGACGAAGTGGAAGAAGAAAGACAAGAAGAAAGAGAAGAAGAACAAGAAGAAGTAGTGGAAGAAGTGGACGAAATGGACGAAATGGACGAACTAGATGAACTGGAAGAAGTGGAAGATGTGGAAGAAGTGGACGAAGTGGACGATGTTGACGTTGTGGACGAAGTGCAGAAAGTGGAAAAAGTGTACGAAGTGGACGAAGTGGACGAAGTAGACCAAGTTGACGAAGTGGACGAAGTAGACCAAGTTCACGAAGTGGACGAAGTAGACCAAGTTCACGAAGTGGACGAAGTGGAAGAAGAAGAAGAAGAAGAAGAACCAGCAGAAGAAGAAGAAGAAGAAGAAGAAGTGGAAGAAGAGCAAGAAGAACAAGAAGAAGAATTGGAAGAAGTGGGAGAAGTGGACGAAGTGGAAGAAGAAGAAGAAGACGAAGAAGAACCAGCAGAAGAAGAAGAACAAGAAGAACAAGAAGAAGAAGTGGAAGAAGTGGGAGAAGTTGACGAACTAGACGAAGTGGACGAAGTCGACGAAGAAGACCAAGTGGACGAAGCTGACGAAGTGGACGAAGGGGCCGAAGTGGACGAAGTGGAAGAAGAAGAACTAGAAGAAGAAAGAGAAGAAGAACAAGAAGAACAAGAAGAAGTAGTGGAAGAAGAACAAGAAGAGGAAGTGGAAGAAGCGGACGAAGTGGACGAACTAGACGAACTGGAAGAAGTGGAAGAAGTGGACGAAGCTAACGAAGTGGACGAAGTGGACGAAATGGACAAAGTGGACGAAGTGGATGAAGTGGACGAAGTTTACGAAGTGGACGAAATGGACGAAGTGGACAAAGTGGACGAACTGGACGATGTGGACGAACTAGACGAACTGGAAGAAGTAGACGAAGTAGACGAAGTGGACGAAGTGGAAGAAGAAGAAGAAGAACAAGAAGAAGAAGAAGAAGAACAAGAAGACGAACTGGTTGAAGAACAAGAAGAAGAAGTGGAAGAAGTGGGAAAAGTTGACGGAGTAGACAACGTGGACGAACTGGACGAACTGGACGAAGTGGACGAACTGAAGGAAGTGGACGAAATAGACGAAGTGGACGAAGGGGACGATGTGGACGAAGTGCAAGAACTGGAAGAAGTGGACGAAGTGGACGAACCAGACGAACTGGAACAAGTGGAAGAAGTTGACGAAGTTTGCGAAGTGGACGAAGTTGACGAAATGGATGAAGTGGACGATGTGGACGAAGTGCACGAAGTGGAAGAAGCAGAAGAACGAGAAGAACAAGAAGAAGAACCAGACGAAGTAGTAGAAGAAGAACACGAAGAAGAAGTGGAAGAACTGGACGAAGTGGAAGAAGAAGAAGCAGAAGAAGAAGAAGAAGTGGAAGAAGAACAAGAAGAACAAGAAGAAGAACCAGCAGAAGAAGAAGAAGAAGTGGAAGAAGAACAAGAAGAACAAGAAGAAGAACCAACAGAAGAAGAAGAAGAAGTGGAAGAAGAAAAAGAAGAACAAGAAGAAGAAGTGGAAGAAGTGGGAGCAGTGGACAAAGTGGATGAAGTGGACGAAGGGGACGAAGGGCACGAAGTGGACGAAATCGAGACGTGGACGAAGTTGAAGAAGTGGACGAAATGGACCAAGTGGACGAATTGGAAGAAGTGGAAGAAGTAGACGAAGTGGAAGAAGAAGAAGAA
>NC_142173.1:39321793-39394082 GCF_029865625.1 Vigna umbellata
AGGGGAGGAAGTGGAGGAAGTGACGAAGCGGACGAAAATGGACGAAGTGAAGGAAGTGGAGGAAGTCGACGAAGTGGACGAAGTGGAGGAAGCGGGCGAAGCGGACGAAGTTGACGTAGTGGACAAAGTGGACGAAATGGAGGAAGTGGACGAAGTGGACGAAGGGGACTAAAGTGGAGGAAGTAGACGAAGTGGGCAAAGTGGAGGAAGTGGACGAAGTGGGGGAAGCGGGCGAAAGTGGGCGAACTGGACGAAGTTGACGAAGTGGAGGAATGGGAGGAAGGGAGGAAGCGGAGGAAGTGGAAGGAAGTGGAGGAACTGTACAAGTGGACGAACTGGACGAAATGACGAAGTGGAGGAAGTGGAGGTAGTGGATGATGTTGACAAAGTGGACGAAGTGGTTGAAATGGACGTAGTGGAGGAAGTGGAGGAAGTGGAGGTAGTGGACGAAGTGGACGAAGTAGAAGAAGTAGACGAAGTGGACATAGTGGACGAAGTGGCGAAGTTGCAAAGTGGCGAAGTGCACGAAGTGGACCAAGTTAACGAAGTCAACAAAGTTGACGATGTTGATGAAGTGGACGAAGTGGAGGAGATGGAGGAAGTGGACAAAGTGGACGAAGTGGAGGAAGTGGAGGAAGTGGACTAAGTTGAGGCAGTGAAGGAAGTGGAGGAAGTGGGCGAAGTGGGCGAAGTGGACGAAGTGGACGAAGTTGTTGAAGTGGAGAAAGTGGATGAAGTGGAGGAAGTGGAATAAGTTGAGGAAGTTGACGAAGTTGAGGAAGTGGAGGAAGTGGAGGAAGTGGAGGAAGTGGAGGAAGTGGGGGAAGTGTGCGAAGTGGATGAACTTTACGAAGTGGACGAAGTGGAGGAAGTGGGCGAAGTAGGCGAAGTGGACGAAGTTGACGAAATTGACGAATTTGACGAAGTAGAGGAAGTGGACGAAGTGGAGCAAGTGGAGGAAGTGGAGAAAGTGGAGAAAGTTGAGGTAGTGGAGGAAGTGGAGGAAGTGGACGAAGGGGACTAAGTGGACGCAGTTGACGAAGTTGACGAAGTGGAGGAAGTGGAGGAAGTGGAGGAAGCGGAGGAATCGGAGGAATCGGAGGAATTGGAGGAAGTTGACGGAGTTGACAGAGTGGGCGTAGTGGGCGAAGTGGACGAAGTGGACGAAGTGAACGAAGTGGACGAAGTGGACAAAGTGGATGAAATCGACGAAGTGGACGAAGTACAGGAGTGCAGGGAGTGGAGGGATTGGAGGAAGTGGACGAAGTGGATGAAGTTGACGAAGTGGACGAATTTGACGAAGTGGACGAAGTGGACGAACTGGACGAAGTGGAACAAGAAGAAGAAGAAGAAGAAGAAGAAGAAGAAGAAGAGGAAGAAGAACTTGAAGTAGAAGAAGTGGACGAGGTGGACGAAGTGGACAAAGTGGACACATTGCACGAAGTGGACGTGGTTGACGAAGCGGACGAAGTGGACGCAGTGGAGGAAGTGGACGAACTGGACGAACTGGACGAAATGGAGGAAGTGGAGGAAGAAGTGGAAGAAGGGGACGAAGTAGATGAGTTGACGAATTGAAAGAAATGGACAAAGTGGAGGAAGTGGACGAAGTGGACGAAGCGGACGAAATGGACGAAGTGAAGGAAGTGGAGGAAGTGGAAGAAGCGGACAGAGTGGACGCAGTGGACGAAATGAACGAAGAGGACGAAGTGGACGAACTAGGCGAAGTGGAGGAAGTGGAGGATGAGCTGAAAGAAGTGTACGAAGTAGACGAAGTTGACGAATTAGACGAAGTGGACGAAGTTGACAAAGTGGACGAAGTGGAGAAAGTGGAGGAAGTGAAGGAAATGGAGGAAGTGGAGGGAATGGAGGAAGTGGAGGGAGTGGACAAAGTTGACGAAGTTGACGTAGTGGACGAAATGGAGGAAGTGGACGAAGTGGACTAAGTGGAGGAAGTGGACGAAGTGGGCAAAGTGGAGGAAGTGGGGGAAGCGGGCGAAGTGGGCGAAGTGGACGAAGTTGATGAAAGTGGAGGAAGGGGAGGAAGGGGAGGAAGCGGAGGAAGTGGAGGAAGTGAGGAAGTGGAGGAAGTGAGGAAATGAAGTAAGTGTACGAAGTGGACGAACTGGACGAAATTGACGAAGTGGAGGAAGTGGAGGTAGTGGACGATGTTGACGATGTGGACGAAGTGGATGAAATGGACGTCGTGGAGGAAGTGGAGGTAGTGGACGAAGTGTATGAAGTAGACGAAGTGGACATAGTAGACGAAGTGGCGAAGTTGCAAAGTGGCGAAGTGCACGAAGTGGACCAAGTTAACGAAGTCGACAAATTTCACAATGTTGACGAAGTGGACGAAGTGGAGGAGATGGAGTAAGTGGACAAAGTGGACGAAGTGGACGAAGTTGACGAAGTGGAGGAAATGGTGAGGAAGTGGAGGAAGTGGACTAAGTTGAGGCAGTGGAGGAAGTGGAGGGAAGTGGGCGAGGTGGACGAAGTTGTTGAAGTGGAGAAAGTGGACGAAGTGGAGGAAGTGGAATAAGTTGAGGAAGTTGTTGATGAAGTTGAGGAAGTGGAGGAAGTGGAGGAAGTGGGCGAAGTGGGCGAAGTGGACGAAGTTGACGAAGTGCACGAAGTGGAGGAAGTGGGCGTAGTGGGCGAAGTGTACGAAGTTGACGAAATTGACGAATTTGACGAAGTAGAGGAAGTGGAGGAAGTGGACGAAGTGGACGGAAGTGGAGAAAGTTGAGGAAGTGGACGAAGTGGATGAAGTGGACGAAGGGGACTAAGTGGACGAAGTGGAGGAAGTTGACGATGTTGACGAAGTGGACGAAGTGGAGGAACTAGACGAAGGTGGGGAAGTGGTGGAGTTGGAGGAAGCGGGCAAAGTGGACGAAGTTGATGAAGTGGATGAAGTGGAGGAACGGGAGGAAGTTGAGAAAGTGGAGGAACTGGAGGAACTGGAGGAAGTGGCGAAGTGGACGAAGTTGACGAAGTGGAGGAAGTGGAGGAAGCGGAGGAAGCGGAGGAAGTGGAGGAAGTTGACGGAGTGGGCGAAGTGGGCGAAGTGGACGAAGTGGACGAGGTGGATGAAGTGGACGAAGTGGACGATGTGGACAAAGTGGACGAACTGGAGGAAGTACAGGAGTGTAGGGATTGGAGGAAGTGGACGAAGTGGACGAATTGGACGAATTTGACGAAGTGGACGAACTGGACGAACTGGACGAAGTGGAACAAGAAGAAGAAGAAGAAGAAGAAGAAGAAGAAGAAGAAGAGGAAGAAGAACTTGAAGTAGAAGCAGTGGACGAGGTGGACGAAGTGGACAAAGTTGACAAAGTGGACACATTGCACGAATTGGACGAGGTTGACGAAGCGGACGAAGTAGATGAAGTGGACGTAGTGGAGGAAGTGGACGTACTGGACGAACTGGACGAAGTGGAGGAAGTGGAGGAAGTGGAGGAAGAAGTGGAAGAAGGGGACGAAGTAGAGGAATTGGACGAAGTAGATGAGTTGACGAATTGAAAGAAATGGACAAAGTGGACGAAGTTGACGAAGTGGACGAAATGAACGACATGGATGAAGTGGACGAAGTGGAGAAAATGGAGGAAGTGTAGGAAATGGAGGAAGTGGACGGAGTGGAGGAAGTGGAGGGAGTGGACGAAGTCGATGAATTGGACGAAGTGGATGAAGTGAAAGAAAAAGAAGAAGAAGAAGAGGAAGTTGAACTAGAAGAAGTGGACGAACTGAAAGAAGTTATAGAAGTTGACGAAGTGGACGAAGTGGAGGATGTTGGGCGAAATAGACGAAGTGGAGGAAGATGACGAAGTGGGCGTAGTGGAGGAAGTGGACGAAGTGGAGGAAGTGGACGAAGTGCAGGAAGTGGACAAAGTGGATAAAGTGGACGGAGTGGACAGAGTGGACTAAGTGGAGGAAGTGGTGGAAGAAGTGGACGAAGTAGACAAAGTGCACGAATTGGACGAAGTGGAGGAAGTGGACGAAGTTGACGAAGTTGATCAAGTTGACGAAGTGGACGAAGTGGCGACGTGGACGAAGTGGACAATGTGGACGAAGTGGAGGAAGTGGAGAAAGTGGAGGAAGTGGAGGAAGTGGAGGGAGCGAAGAAAGTGGAGGGAGTGGACGAAGTGGACTAAGTTGATGAAGTGGACGAAGTGGACGAAGTTGACTAAGTGGACGAAGTCAATTGAATAGGACGAATTGGACGAAGTAGACGGAGTGGATGAAGTGGAAGAAGAAGAAGAAGAAGAAGAAGAAGTTGACCAAGTGGACGAAGTTGATGAAGTTGACCAAGTGGACGATGTTGGCAAGGTGGACGTAGTGGAGGAAGTGGAAAAAGTGGAGCAAGTGGAGAAAGTGGACCGTGTGGAGCTTGTGGAGGAAGTGGAGGAAGTGGACGAAGGTGTCGAAGTAGACGAATTGGAAAAATTGGACGAGGGGGACGAAGTGGAAGAAGAAGAAGAAGAAGAAGAAAAAGAAGAAGTTGAAGTAGAAGAAGCGGAGGAAGCGGACGAATTGAACGATGTTGACGAAATTGAAGAAGTTGACGAAGTGGACGAAGTAGACGAGGTTGACGAAGTGGACGAAGTGGACGAACTGTAGGATGTGGAGGAAGTGCTGGAAGAAGTGGACGAAGTTAGCGAATTGGACAAATTGGACGAAGTGGACGGGGTGGACGAAGTGAAAGATGTCGAGGACATGGAGGAAGTGAAGGAAGTTAAACAAGTGCACGAAGTGGATGAAGTAGACGGAGTAGACGTAGTGGCCGAAGTGGACGAGGTGGACAGAGTGGATGAACTTGATGAAGTGGAGGAAGTGGAGGAAGAAGTGGAAGAAGTGGACGAGGTTGACGAAGTGGACAAAGTGGACGAAGTGGACGAAGTGGATGAAGTGGAGGAAGTGGAGGAGGAAGTAGAGGAAGTGGACGGAGTGGACGGAATGGATGTAGTGGACGAAGTGGACAAACTTGACGAAGTGGAAGAAGTGGAGGAAATGGAGGAAGTGAAGGAAGAAGTGGAAGAAGTGGACGAAGTAGACGAAGTTGGCGAATTGGACGAAGTTGACGAAGTGGACGAGGTGGACGAAGTGGAGGAAGTAGGAAGAAGTTGAGGAAGTGAAGGAAGTGGACGAAGTGGAGGAAGTTGACGATGTTGACGAAGTGGACGAAGTTGACGAAGTGGACGAGGTGGACGAAGTGGAGGAAGTTGACGATGTTGACGAAGTGGACGAAGTTGACGAAGTGGACGAGGTGGACGAAGTGGAGGAAGTGGAAGAAGTGGAGGAAGTGGAGGAAGCGCACGAAGTGGACGGAGTGGACGAAGTTGACGAAGTCCATGAATTGGACGAAGAGGATGAAGTGGAAGAAGAAGAAGAAGAAGTTGAAGTAAAAGAAGTGGACGAAGTTAACGAAGTGGACGAAGTAGACGAAGTGGACGATGTTGGCGAAGTCGACGAACTGGAGGAAGTGGACGAATTGGAGGAAGTGGAGGAAGTGGAGGAAATGGAGGAAGTGGAGGCAGTGTAGTATGTGGAGGAAGTCGACAGAGTGGAAAGAGTGGACGCAGTAGACGAAGTGGACAACGAGGAGCAAGTGGAGGAATTGGTGGAAGACGTGGACGAAGTAGACGAAGTGGACGAAGTTTACGAAGTTGATGAAGTTTACTAAGTTGATGAAGTTGACGAAGTGGAAGAGGTTGACGAAGTTGACCAAGTGGACGAATTGGACGAAGTGGACGAATTGGACGAATTGGACGAAGTGGAGGAAGTGGAGGTAGTGGAGGAAGTGGACGAAGGGGAGAAAGTGGACGAAGTGGACGAAGACGATGAATTGGACGAATTGGACGAAGTGGAGGAAGTGGAAGAAGAAGAAGAAAAAGAAGAAGACGAAGAAGAAGTGGACGAAGCTGACGAAGTTTAGGAAGTGGACAAAGTGGACACTGTTGACGAGGTTGACGAAGTTGACGAAGTGGAGGAAGTGGACGAAGTGGAAGAGGTTGACGAAGTGGACGAAGTGGATGATGTGGACGAAGTCGACGAAGTGGACGAACTGGACGAAGGCGAGGTAGCGGACGAAGTTTACGAAGTTGATGAAGTTGACGAAGTGGAAGAGGTTGACGAAGTTGACCAAGTGGACGAATTGGACGAAGTGGACGAATTTGACGAATTGGACGAAGTGGAGGGAGTGGAGGAAGTGGACGAAGGGGAGAAAGTGGACGAAGTGGACGAAGTGGACGAAGTCGATGAATTGGACGAATTGGATGAAGTGGAGGAAGTGGAAGAAGAAGAAGAAAAAGAAGAAGAAGACGAAGAAGAAGTGGACGAAGCTGACGAAGTTTAGGAAGTGGAGGAAGTGGACAAAGGGGGCCAAGTGGAGATAGTGGACCGAGTGGAGGAAGTGAACGAAGTGAACGAAGTTGTCGAACTAGACGAATTCGACGAATTGAACAAATTGGACGAAGTGGACGAAGGGGACGAAGTGGAAGAAGAAGAAGAAGAAGAAGAAGAAGTTGAAGTAGAAGAAGTGGAGGAAGTGGACAAAGTGGACAATGTTGACGAGGTTGACGAAGTAGAGGAAGTGGACGAAGTGGAAGAGGTTGACGAAGTGGACGAAGTGGATGAAGTGAACGAAGTCGACGAAGTGGACGAAGTCAACGAACTGGACAAAGTGGACGAACTGGACGAGGTGAATGAACTTGAGGCAGTGGAGGAAGTGGTGGAAGAAGTGGACGAAGTAGACGAAGTGGACGAATTGGATGAAGTGGAGGAAGTGGACGAAGTTGATGAAGTTGAGAAAGTTGACGAAGTGGACGAAGTTGACGAAGTGCATGAAGTGGACGACGTGGACGAAGTGGACGAAGAGGACGAAGTGGAGAAAGTGGAGGAAGTGGAGGAAGTAGAGTAAGTGGATGAAGTTGACGAAGTAGACGAAGTCGTTGAATTGGACGAAGTGGATGAAGTGGAAGAAGAAGAAGAGGAAGAAGAAGTTGAAGTCGAAGAAGTCGACGAAGGGGACGAAGTAGATCAAGTTGACGAAGTGGACGAAGTGGATGATGTTGACGAAGTGGAGGAAGTAGAAGAAGTGGAGGAAGTGGAGGAAGTTGAGGAAGTTGAGGAAGTGGACTGAGTGTAGCGAGTGGAGGAAGTGGATGAAGTTGTCGAAGTAGACGAATTGGACGAAGTGGACGAAGGGGACGAAGTGGAAGAAGAAGAAGAAGAAGAAGAAGAAGAAGAAGAAGAAGAAGAAGTTGAAGTAGAAGAAGTGGAGGAAGTGGACAAAGTTGACGAGGTTGAAGAAGTTGACGAAGTGGAGGAAGTGGACGACGTTGACGAGGTTGACAAGGTGGACGAAGTGGTCGAAATGGGTGAACTGGACGAAGTGGATGTAGTGGAGAAAGTGGAGGAAATGGAGGAAGTGGAGTAAGTGCACGAAGTGGATGAAGTGGACGAAATGGAGGAAGTAGAGGAAGTGGAGGAAGTGGAGGGAGTTTAGGAAATGGATGAAGTGGAAGAAGAAGAATAAGAAGAAGAAGAAGAGGAAAAAGAACTTGAAGTAGAAGAATTGAAAGAGGTGTACGAAGTTGACGAAGTTGACGAAGTGGACAAAGTGGATGAAGTGGACGAGGTTGACGAAATTGACGAAGCGGACGAAGAAGACGAAGTGGACGAAGTGGACGAAGAGGACGAAGTGGATGAAGTGGAGGAAATGGAGAAAGTGGAGGAAGTGGACGAATTTGACGAAGTGGACGAAGTTGACGAAGTGGAAGAAGTGGACGACGTGGACGAAGTGGACCAGGTGGAGAAAGTGGAGCAAGCTGAGGAAGTGGACAGAGTTGACGAAGTGGACGAAGAGGATGAATTGGACGAATTGGACAAATTGGACGAAGTTGACCAGGTTGACGAAGTGGACGAAATGGACCAGGTGGAGAAAGTGGACAATGCGGAGGAAGTGGAGGAATTGGACGAAGCGGACGATGTGCAAGAAGTGGACGAGGTTGACGAAGTGGACGAAGTTGACAAAGTGGAGGAAGTGGAGGAAGTGGACGAAGTGGACGAAGATGACGAAGTGGACGAGGTGGACGAAGTGGAGGAAGTGGAAGAAGTTAAGAAAGTGGAAGATGTGGAGGAAGCGCACGAAGTAGATGGAGTGAACGAAGTGGAGAAAGTGGACAAAGTTGACGAAGTCGATGAATTGGACGAATTGGACGAAGAGGATGAAGTGGAAGAAGAAGAAGAAGTTGAAGTAAAAGAAGTGGACGAAGTAAACAAAGTTGAAGTAAAAGAAGTGGACGATGTTGGCGCAGTGGAGGAAGTGGAGGCAGTGGAGGATGTAGAGGAAGTGGATAGAGTGGAAAGAGTGGACGCAGTGGACGAAGTAGACGAAGTGGACAACGTGGAGGAAGTGGAGCAAGTGGAGGAATTGGTGGAAGACGTGGACGAAGTAGACAAAGTGGACGAATTGAACGAAGTGGACGAAGTTGACGAAGTTGATGAAGTTGATGAAGTTGACGAAGTGGACAAGTATGACGAAGTTGACCAAGTGGACGAATTGGACGAAGTGGACGAATTGGAAAAAGTGGACGAAGTGGACGAAGTGGACGAAGTGGAGGGAGTGCAGGAAGTGGAGGAAGTGGACGAAGGGAAGAAAGTGGACGAAGTCGATGAATTGGACGAATTGGACGAAGTGGAAGAAGAAGAAGAAAAAGAAGAAGAAGACGAAGAAGAAGTGGAAGAAGTTGACGAAGTGGACGAAGTTTAGGAAGTGGACAAAGTGGACGAAGTGGAGAAAGTGGACCGAGTGGAGGAAGTGAACGAAGTTGTCGAAGTATACTAATTGGACGAATTGAACGAATTGGACGAAGTGGACGAAGTGGAAGAAGAAGAAGAAGAAGAAGAAGAAGTTGAAGTAGAAGAAGTGGAGGAAGTGGACAAAGTGGACAATGTTGACGAGGTTGAAGAAGTTGACGAAGTGGAGGAAGTGGACGAAGTGGAAGAGGTTGACGAAGTGGACGAAGTGGATGAAATCGACGAAGTGGAAGAAGTCGACAAAGTGGACGAACTGGACGAAGTGGAGGAACTTGAGGCAGTGGAGGAAGTGGTGGAAGAAGTGGACGAATTGGACGAAGTGGAGGAAGTGGACGAAATTGATGAAGTTGAGAAAGTTGACGAAGTGGACGAAGTTGACGAAGTGGACAAAGTTGACGAAGTGGACGAAGTGGACGAAGAGGACGAAGTGGAGAAAGTGGAGGAAGTGGAGGAGGTAGAGTAAGTGGAGGAAGTGGATGAAGTTGACGAAGTAGATGAAGTCGTTGAATTGGACGAATTGGAAGAATTGGACGAAGTGGATGAAGTGGAAGAAGAAGAAGAAGAAGAGGAAGAAGAAGTTGAAGTAGAAGAAGTCGACGAAGTGGACGAAGTAGACGAAGTTGACGAAGTGGACGAAGTGGATGATGTTGACGAAGTGGAGGAAGTGGAGGAAGTTGAGGAAGTGGAGAAAGTGGACTGAGTGGAGCAAGTGGAGGAAGTGGAGGAAGATTTCGATGTAGACGAATTGGACGGAGTGGACGAAGGGGACGAAGTGGAAGAAGAAGAAGTTGTAGTAGAAGAGGTGGTGGAAGTGGACGAAGTGGACAGAGTTGTCGAAGTAGACGAAGTGGACAGAGTGGACGAAGTTGACGAGGTTGACGAACTGGACGAAGTGGACGACGTGGACGAAGTGGACCAGGTGGAGAAAGTGGACAAAGCGGAGGAAGTGGAGGAATTGGACGAAGTGGAGGAATTGGACGAAGTGGACGGAGTGGAGGACGTGGACGAAGTAGACAGAGTGGACGAAGTTGACGGAGTGGACGAAGTCGATGAATTGGACACATTGGACGAATTGGACGAAGTGGACGAAGTTGACAAAGTAGACGACGTGGACGATGTTGACGAAGTGGAGGAAGTGGAGGAAGTAGAGGAAGTGGACAAAGTGGAGGAAGTGGAGCCATTGGAGAAAGTGGAGCGAGTGGAGGAAGTGGAAAAAGTGGACGAAGTGGACGAAGTTGTCGAAATAGACGAATTGGACGAAGTGGCCAAAGTTGAGGAAGTTGACGAAGTTGAAGAAGTTGACGACGTTGACGAAGTTGAACAAGTGGACGAAGTTGACGAAGTTGACGAAGTGGAGGAAATGGGCGAAGTGGAGGAAGTGGACGAAGTTGACCAAGTGGACGAATTGGACGAAGTGGACGAATTGGACGACGTGGACGGAGTGGAGGAAGTGGAGGAAGTGGATGGAGTTGAGGAAGTGCAGAGAGTGGAGGAAGTGGAGGAAGTGGACGAAGGGGAGGAAGTGGACGAAGTCGATGAATTGGACGAATTGGACGAAGTGGAGGAAGTGGAAGAAGAAGAAACGAAAGAAAAAGAAGAAGAAGAAGAAGTGGAGGAAGTGGACGAAATGCAGCAAGCGTAGAAAGTGGATCGAGTGGAGGAAGTGGACGAAGTTGTCGAAGTAGACGAATTGGACGAATTGAACGAATTGGACGAAGTGGATGAAGGGGACGAAGTGGAAGAAGAAGAAGAAAAAGAAGAAGAAGAAGAAGAAGTCGAGGAAGTGGACAAAGTGAACAATGTTGACGAGGTTGAAGAAGTTGACGAAGTTGGCGAAGTGGAGGAAGTGGACGAAGTGCACGAGGTTGACAAAGTGGACGAAGTTGACGAAGTGGGCGAAGTGGACGAAGTTGACGAAGTGGGCGAAGTGGACGAAGTCAACGCAGTGTACGAAGTCAACGTAGTGGACGAAGTGGAGGAACTCGACGAATTGGAGGAACTTGAGGCAGTGGAGGAAGTGGTGGAAGAAGTGGACGAAGTAGACGAAGTTGACGAATTGGACGAAGTGGAGGAAGTGGACGAAGTTGATGAAGTTGAGGAAGTTGACGAAGTTGATGAAGTGGACGACGTGGACGAATTGGAAGAAGTGGACGAAGTTGACGAAGTGGAAGAAGTGGACGACGTGGACCAGGTGGAGAAAGTGGAGAAAGCCGAGGAAGTGGAGGAAGTGGAGGGAGTGGAGGAAGTGGACGAAGTGGAGGATGTGGAGGAAGTGGATGGAGTGGAGGAAGTGGACGAAGTGGACAGAGTTGGCGAAGTGGACAGAGTGGACGAAGTCGATGAATTTGACGAATTGGACAAATTGGACGAAGTTGACAAAGTGGACGCCGTGGACGAAGTGGACCAAGTGGACAAAGTGGACAAAGCGGAGGAAGTGGAGGGAGTAGAGGACGTGGAAGAAGTGGACGAAGTGGACGGAGAGGAGGAAGTTGACGAAGTGGACAGAGTTGATGAAGTGGACGAAGGGGACAGAGTTGACGAAGTGGACAAAGTGGACGACATCGACGATGTTGACGAAGTGGACGAAGTGGACGAAGTGGACGAAGTGGACGAAGTGGAAGAAGTGGACAAAGTGGAGGAAGTGGAGCCAGTAGAGAAAGTGGAGCGAGTGGAGGAAGTGGACGAAGTTGTCGAAGTAGACGAATTGGACGAAGTGGACATAGTTGAGCAAGTTGACGAAGTTGACGAAGTTGTAGAAGTTGACGACGTGAACGAAGTTGAAGAAGTTGACGAAGTGGAGGAAGTGAAGGAAGTGGAGGAAGTTGAGGAAGTGGACGAGGTTGACGAAGTGGCAAAAGTGGAGGAAGTGAAGGTAGTTGACGGAGTGGACGGAATGCACGCAGTGGACGAACTGGACGAACTGCAAGAAGTGGAGGAAGTTGAGGAAGAAGTGGAAGATGTGGACTAAGTAGACGAAGTGGACGAATTGGACGAAGTTGATGAAGTTGACGAAGTTGATGAAGTTGATGAAGTGGACGAAGTGGACGAAGTGGACAAAGTTGACCAAGTGCACGAATTGGACGAAGTAGACGAATTTCCGGAATTGGACGACGTGGACGAAGTGGAGGAAGTGGAGGAAGTGGAGGGAGTGGAGGAAGTGGAGGGAGTGGAGGAAGTGGAGTAAGTGGACTAAGGGGAGGAAGTGGACGAAGTCGATGAATTGGACGAATTGGACGAAGTGGAGGAAGTGGAAGAAGAAGAAAAAAATGAAAAAGAAGAAGAAGAAGAAGTGGACGAAGTTGACGAAGTTGACGAAGTGGACAATGTCGACGAAGTGGACGAAGTGTAAGGAAGTGGAGGAAGTGGACGAAGTGGAGCAAGTGGAGAAAGTGGACCGAGTGAAGGAAGTGGACGAAGTTGTCGTAGTACACGAATTGGACGAATTGAACGAATTGGACGAAGTGGACCAAGGGGACGAAGTGGAAGAAGAAGAAGAAGAAGAAGAAGAAGAAGAAGAAGAAGAAGAAGTCGAGGAAGTGGACAAAGTGAACAATGTTGACGAGGTTGAAGAAGTTGACGAAGTTGGCGAAGTGGAGGAAGTGGACGAAGTGCACGAGGTTGACGAAGTGGACGAAGTTGACGAAGTGGGCGAAGTGGACGAAGTGGACAAAGTGGACGAAGTCAACGCAGTGGACGAAGTGGAGGAACTCGACGAAGTGTAGGAACTTGAGGCAGTGGAGGAAGTGGTGGAAGAAGTGGACGAAATGGACGAAGTGGAGGAAGTGGACGAAGTTGAGGAAGTTGACGAAGTTGATGAAGTGGACGACATGGACGAATTGGAAGAAGTGGACCAAGTTGACGAAGTGGAAGAAGTGGACGACGTGGACGAAGAGGACCAGGTGGAGAAAGTGGAGAAAGCCGAGGAAGTGGAGGAAGTGGAGGGAGTGGAGGAAATGGACGAAGTGGACGAAGTGGAGGATGTTGTCGAAGTAGACGAATTGGACGAAGTGGACATAGTTGAGCAAGTTGACGAAGTTGACGAAGTTGTAGAAGTTGACGACGTGAACGAAGTTGAAGAAGTTGACGAAGTGGAGGAAGTGAAGGAAGTGGAGGAAGTTGAGGAAGTGGACGAGGTTGACGAAGTGGCAGAAGTGGACGAAGTGGAGAAAGTGGAGGAAGTGAACGTAGTTGACGGAGTGGACGGAATGCACGCAGTGGACGAACTGGACGAACTACAAGAAGTGGAGGAAGTGGAGGAAGAAGTGGAAGATGTGGACGAAGTAGACGAAGTGGACGAATTGGACGAAGTTGATGAAGTTGATGAAGTTGACGAAGTGGACGAAGTGGACAAAGTTTACCAAGTGCGCGAATCGGACGAAGTGGACGAATTGCCGGAATTGGACGACGTGGACGAAGTGGAGGAAGTGGAGGAAGTGGAGGGAGTGGAGGGAGTGGAGGGAGTGGAGGGAGTGGAGTAAGTGGACGAAAAGGAGGAAGTGGACGAAGTGGAGGAAGTGGAAGAAGAAGAAAAAAAAGAAAAAGAAGAAGAAGAAGAAGTGGACGAAGTTGACGAAGTTGACGAAGTGGACAACGTCGACGAAGTGTAGGAAGTGGAGGAAGTAGACGAAGTGGAGCAAGTGGAGAAAGTGGACCGAGTGAAGGAAGTGGACGAAGTTGTCGTAGTACACGAATTGGACGAATTGAACGAATTGGACGAAGTGGACCAAGGGGACGAAGTGGAAGAAGAAGAAGAAGAAGAAGAAGAAGACAAAGAAGTTGAAGTAGAAGAAGTACAGGAAGTGGACAAAGTGGACAATGTTGACGAGATTGAAGAAGTTGACGAAGTTTACGAAGTGGAGGAAGTGGACAAAGTTGACGAGATTGATGAAGTTGACGAAGTGGAGGAAGTGGACGAATTCGACGAAGTGGACGAATTGGACGACGTGGACGAAGTGGAGGAAGTGGAGGAAGTGGAAGAAGTGGACAAAGTGGAGGAAGTGGAGCCAGTAGAGAAAGTGGAGCGAGTGGAGGAAGTGGACGAAGTTGTCGAAGTAGACGAATTGGACGAAGTGGACATAGTTGAGCAAGTTGACGAAGTTGACGAAGTTGTAGAAGTTGACGACGTGAACGAAGTTGAAGAAGTTGACGAAGTGGAGGAAGTGAAGGAAGTGGAGGAAGTTGAGGAAGTGGACGAGGTTGACGAAGTGGCAAAAGTGGAGGAAGTGAAGGTAGTTGACGGAGTGGACGGAATGCACGCAGTGGACGAATTGGACGAACTGCAAGAAGTGGAGGAAGTTGAGGAAGAAGTGGAAGATGTGGACTAAGTAGACGAAGTGGACGAATTGGACGAAGTTGATGAAGTTGACGAAGTTGATGAAGTTGATGAAGTGGACGAAGTGGACGAAGTGGACAAAGTTGACCAAGTGCACGAATTGGACGAAGTAGACGAATTTCCGGAATTGGACGACTTGGACGAAGTGGAGGAAGTGGAGGAAGTGGAGGGAGTGGAGGAAGTGGAGGGAGTGGAGGAAGTGGAGTAAGTGGACTAAGGGGAGGAAGTGGACGAAGTCGATGAATTGGACGAATTGGACGAAGTGGAGGAAGTGGAAGAAGAAGAAAAAAATGAAAAAGAAGAAGAAGAAGAAGTGGACGAAGTTGACGAAGTTGACGAAGTGGACAATGTCGACGAAGTGGACGAAGTGTAAGGAAGTGGAGGAAGTGGACGAAGTGGAGCAAGTGGAGAAAGTGGACCGAGTGAAGGAAGTGGACGAAGTTGTCGTAGTACACGAATTGGACGAATTGAACGAATTGGACGAAGTGGACCAAGGGGACGAAGTGGAAGAAGAAGAAGAAGAAGAAGAAGAAGAAGAAGAAGTCGAGGAAGTGGACAAAGTGAACAATGTTGACGAGGTTGAAGAAGTTGACGAAGTTGGCGAAGTGGAGGAAGTGGACGAAGTGCACGAGGTTGACGAAGTGGACGAAGTTGACGAAGTGGGCGAAGTGGACGAAGTGGACAAAGTGGACGAAGTCAACGCAGTGGACGAAGTGGAGGAACTCGACGAAGTGTAGGAACTTGAGGCAGTGGAGGAAGTGGTGGAAGAAGTGGACGAAATGGACGAAGTGGAGGAAGTGGACGAAGTTGAGGAAGTTGACGAAGTTGATGAAGTGGACGACATGGACGAATTGGAAGAAGTGGACCAAGTTGACGAAGTGGAAGAAGTGGACGACGTGGACGAAGTGGACCAGGTGGAGAAAGTGGAGAAAGCCGAGGAAGTGGAGGAAGTGGAGGGAGTGGAGGAAATGGACGAAGTGGACGAAGTGGAGGATGTTGTCGAAGTAGACGAATTGGACGAAGTGGACATAGTTGAGCAAGTTGACGAAGTTGACGAAGTTGTAGAAGTTGACGACGTGAACGAAGTTGAAGAAGTTGACGAAGTGGAGGAAGTGAAGGAAGTGGAGGAAGTTGAGGAAGTGGACGAGGTTGACGAAGTGGCAGAAGTGGACGAAGTGGAGAAAGTGGAGGAAGTGAACGTAGTTGACGGAGTGGACGGAATGCACGCAGTGGACGAACTGGACGAACTACAAGAACTGGAGGAAGTGGAGGAAGAAGTGGAAGATGTGGACGAAGTAGACGAAGTGGACGAATTGGACGAAGTTGATGAAGTTGATGAAGTTGACGAAGTGGACGAAGTGGACAAAGTTTACCAAGTGCACGAATTGGACGAAGTGGACGAATTGCCGGAATTGGACGATGTGGACGAAGTGGAGGAAGTGGAGGAAGTGGAGGGAGTGGAGGGAGTGGAGGGAGTGGAGGGAGTGGAGTAAGTGGACGAAAAGGAGGAAGTGGACGAAGTGGAGGAAGTGGAAGAAGAAGAAAAAAAAGAAAAAGAAGAAGAAGAAGAAGTGGACGAAGTTGACGAAGTTGACGAAGTGGACAACGTCGACGAAGTGTAGGAAGTGGAGGAAGTAGACGAAGTGGAGCAAGTGGAGAAAGTGGACCGAGTGAAGGAAGTGGACGAAGTTGTCGTAGTACACGAATTGGACGAATTGAACGAATTGGACGAAGTGGACCAAGGGGACGAAGTGGAAGAAGAAGAAGAAGAAGAAGAAGACAAAGAAGTTGAAGTAGAAGAAGTACAGGAAGTGGACAAAGTGGACAATGTTGACGAGATTGAAGAAGTTGACGAAGTTTACGAAGTGGAGGAAGTGGACAAAGTTGACGAGATTGATGAAGTTGACGAAGTGGAGGAAGTGGACGAATTCGACGAAGTGGATGAATTGGACGACGTGGACGAAGTGGAGGAAGTGGACGAAGGGGAGGAAGTGGACGAAGTGGACGAAGTCGATGAATTGGACGAAGTGGACGAAGTGGAAGAAGAAGAAACGAAAGTAAAAGAAGAAGAAGAAGAAGTGGACGAAGCCTAGGAAGTGGAGGAAGTGGACGAAGTGGAGCAAGCGTAGAAAGTGGATCAGGTGGAGGAAGTGAACGAAGTTGTCGAAGTAGACGAATTGGACGAATTTGGAGGAAGTGGACGAAGTTGAAGAAGTTGACGAAGTTGGCGAAGTGGAGGAAGTGGACGAAGTGCACGAGGTTGACGAAGTGGACGAAGTTGACGAAGTGGGCGAAGTGGACAAAGTGGACGAAGTCAACGCAGTCGACGAAGTGGACGAACTGGACGAAGTGGAGGAACTTGAGGCAGTGGAGGAAGTGGTGGAAGAAGTCGACGAAGTGGACGAATTGGACGAAGTGGAGTAAGTGGAGTAAGTGACGAAGTTGACGAAGTTGCGAAGTTCACGAAGTGGATGACGTGGACGAAGTGGAGAAAGTGGAGGAAGCGGAGGAAGTGGAGGAAGTAGAGGAAGTGGAGGGAGTGGAGAAAGTGAACAAAGTGGAGGAAGCGGATGAAGTTGACGAAGTCGTTGAATTGTACGAATTGGAGGAATTGGACGAAGTGGATGAAGTGGAAGAAGTTGAAGTAGAAGAAGTGGACAAAGTGGAGGAAGTGCAGGAAATGCAGGAAGTGGAGAAAGTGGACTGAGTGGAGCGAGTGGAGGAAGTGGATGAAGTTGTCGAAGTTGATGAATTGGACGAATTGGACTAAGTGGACGAATGGGACGAGGTGGAAAAAAGAAGAACAACAAGAAGAAGAAGAAGTAGAAGTAGAAGAAGTGGACGAAGTGGACATAGTTGACGAGATTGAAGAAGTTGACGAAGTTGATGAAGTGGAGGAAGTGGAGGGAGTGGACGAGGTTGATGAGGTTGACAAGGTGGACGAAGTGGATGAGCTGGACGAAGTGGAGGAAATTGAGGACGTGCAGGAAGTGGAAGTAGACGAACTGGACGAAGTGGACGAAGGTTACAAAGTGGACGAAGTTGACGATTTGGACGAGGTGGAGGACGTGGAGGAAGTGGAAGAAATGGAGGAAGTGCACGAAGTGGATGAAGTGGCGAAGTGGATGAAGTAGAGGAAGTGGAGGAAGTGGAGGAAGTTTAGGAAGTGGACAAACTGGACGAAGTGGAAGAAGAAGAAGAGGAAAAAGAAAAAGAAGAAGAGGAAAAAGAACTTGAAGTACAAGAATTGCAAGAGGTGGACGAAGTTGACGAAGTGGACGAAGTGGACGAAGTAGAGGAAGTGGAGGAAGTGGAGGAAGTTTAGGAAGTGGACGAACTGGACGAAGTGGAAGAAGAACAAGAGGAAAAAGAAAAAGAAGAAGAGGAAAAAGAACTTGAAGTACAAGAATTGCAAGAGGTGGACGAAGTTGACGAAGTGGACGAAGTGGACGAAATGGACGAAGTGGACGAAGTGGACGAAGTGGACGAAGTGGACGAAGTGGACGAAGTGGACGAAGTGGACGAAGTGGACAAAGTGCACAAGGTGGACGAGGTTGACGAAGTTCACGAAGCGGACGAAGTTGACGAAGTGGCGAAGTGGACGAAGAGGACGAAGTGGAGGAAATGAAGGAAGTGGACGAAGTGGACGGGGTGGACGAAGTGTACGAAGTGGAGGAAGTGGAGGAAGTGGAGAAAATGGAGAAAATGGAGGAAGTAGAGGAAGTGGAGGAAGTGGAGGAAGTGGAGAAAATGGAGAAAGTGGAGGAAGTAGAGGAAGTGAAGGAAGTGGAGGAAGTGGAGGACGAAGTAGACGAAGTGGACGAATTGGACAAAGTGGACGAAGTGGAGGAATTGGAGGAAGTGGAGGAAGTGGAGGAATAAGTGGACGAGGTTGGCGACGTGAACGAGGTTGGCGACGTGAACGAGGTTGACGAAGTGGACGAAGTTGAAAGTGGACGAATTGGACAAATTGAACGAATTGGACGAAGGGGACGAAGTGGAAGAAGAAGAAGAAAAAGAAGAAGTTGAAGTGGAGGAAGGGGACAAAGTTGACAATGTTGACGAGGTTGACGAAGTGAACGAGGTTGACGAAGTAGAGAAAGTGGAGGAGCTGGACGAAGTGGAGGAACTTGAGGCAGTGGAGGAAGTGGTGGAAGAAGTCGACGAAGTAGACGAAGTGGAAGAATTGGACAAAGTGGATTAAGTTGACGAAGTTGACGAAGTGGAGGAAGTGGAGGAAGTGGAGGAAGTGGAGGAAGAGGACGAAGAGGACGAGGTGGACGAAGTTGATGAAGTGGACGAAATTAAGGAAGTGGAGGAAGTGGACAAAGTGGGCGAAGTGGAGGAAGAGGAGGAAGTGGAGGACGAAGTGGACGAAGTGGACAAATTGGACAATGTGGACGAAGTTGACCATGTGGACGAATTTGACGAAGTGGACGAATTGAAGGAAGTGGAAGAATTGGAGGAATAAGTGGACGAAGTGGACGAAGTTGACGAAGTGGACGAGGTTGACGAAGTGGACGAAGCGAACGAAGTTGAAAGTGGACGAAGTAGACAGTGGACGAAGTGGACAGAGTGCACGGTGTGGACGGAGTCGACGAAGTGGACAAAGTCGACGAAGTGGACGAAGTGGATGAAGTGGAAGATGTGGACGAACTGGACGAAATGGAGGAAGTGGAGGAAGAAGTGGATGAAGTAGACACAGTGGACGAATTGGACGAAGTGGACAAAGTTCATGAATTGGACGAAGTGGACGAAGTAGAGGATGCGGAGGAAGTGGACGAAGTGGAGGAAGTGGAGGGCGTAGAAGGAGTGCAAAAAAGGACGAAGTGGACGAAGTTGACGAAGTTGATGAAGTGCACGAATTAGACGAATTGGATGAACTGGAAGAAGAACAAGAAGAACAAGAAGAAGTTGAAGTAGAAGAAGTGGACGAAGTGGACAAAGTTGACGAAGTTGACAAATTTGACGAAGTTGACGAAGTGCACGAAGCGGACGAAGTGGACGAAATGGACAATGTGGACAAAGTGGACTAGGTTGACAAAGTAGACGAGGCGGATGTAGTTGACGAAGTGGAGAAAGTGGAGGAAGTGGAGGAAGTGGACGAATTGGACAAATTGGACAAATTGGACGAATTGGACCAAGTGGATGAAGTGGAGGAAGTGGATGATGTGGAGGAAGTGGAGGAAGTGGAGGAAGTGGAGGAAGTTGAGGAAGAGGACGAAGTGGACGGAGTTGAGGAAGTGGAGGAAGTGGAGGAAGTGGAGGAAGTCGACGAATTGGACGTATTGGACCAAATGGATGAAGTTGAGGAAGTGGAGGAAGTGGAGGAAGTTGAGGAAGCGAACGAAGTGGAACAAGTGGACACAGTGGAGGAAGTAGTGGAAGTGGACAAAGTTGACAAAGTGGACAGAGTGAACGTAGTGGACCAAGTGGACAAAGAGGACGAACTAGACGAACTGGACGAAATGGAGAAAGTGGAGGAAGTGGAGGAAGAGGACGAAATGGATGGACTGGACGAACTGGATGAAGTGGACGAAGTAGAGGAAGTTGAGGAAGGGGACGAAGGGGACGAAGTCGACGGAGTGGATGCAGTGGACGAAGTAGATGAAGTTCACAAAGTGGACAGAGTGGACGCAGTGGACGAAGAGGACGGAGTGGAGGAAGTGGTGGAAGTGGAGAAAGTGGAGAAAGTGGAAGAAATGGAGGAAGTGGAGGAAGTGGAGCAAGTTGAGGAAGTGGAGGAAGTGGAGGTAGTGGACGGAGTGGAGGAAGTGGAGGAAGTGGTGGAAGTGGAGGAAGTGGAGGAAGTGGAGGAAGTGGACGGACTGGACGAAGTGGACCAAGTGGAGGAAGTGGAGGAAGTTGAGGAAGAGGACGAAGTGCACGAAGTGGACGGAGTGGATGCAGTGGACGAAATGGACAAACTACGCGAAGTGGAGGAAGTGGAAGAAGTGGAGCAAGTGGAGGGTGTGGGGAAAGTGGAGCAAGTGGAGGAAGAAGTGGAAGAAGTGTAGGAAGTGGAAAAAGTTGACGAATTGGACGAAGTTCATGAAGTGGACAAAGTTGACGAAGTGGACGAAATGGACGAAGTGGAGGAAATGGACATAGTGGACGAAGTGAAAGAATTGGAGGAAGTGGAGGAAGTGGAGGAAGAAGTGGAAGAAGTGGACGAACTGGACGAAGTGGACGAAGTTGACGAAGTAGAGGAAGTGAAGGAAGTGGACGAAGTGGACGAAGTTGAGGAAGGGGACAAAGTGGAGGAAGTGGACGAAGTGGAGGAAGTGGACAAAGTGGACGAAGTGAAGGAAAGGAGCAAGTGGACGAAGTGGACAAAGCTGACGAAGTTGACAAAGTTGACGAAGTGGACGAAGTGGACGAAGTGGAGGAAGTGGCGAAGTCGACGAAGTGGACGGAGCTGACGAAGTGGAGGAAGTGGTCAAAGTGGAGGAAGTGGAGAAAGTGGACGAAGGGGACGAAGTTGACGAAGTGGACGAAGTTGACGCAGTAGATCAAGTTGACGAAGTGGAGGAAGTGGACGAAGTGCACGAAGTCGACGAAGTGGGTGGAGTGGACGAAGTGAGAGAGGTGGACGAAGTGTACGAAGTGGACGAAGTCGGCGAAGCGGACGAAGTCGACGAAACGGATGAAGTGGAGGAAATGGAGGATGTGGACGAAGTGGAAGAAGTGGACGGAGTGGACGAAGTGGACAAAGTGGAGGAAGTAGACGAAGTGTGATGAACCAATATTTTCCTCACTTCACTTAGTTTAATGTGCTAGAATTAGTTGGGGAATTATGCTTAAACGTCCGGTATTTTCCTGTTTTTCCTAATTGTGCTTAATTTGATCAGAAATTCTTATTTTAACTAATTTGAATTATCTGAGCTTATTATTTTGCATTATTAATTATGGGAAAATTTTGGATAACTTTTTGGGACATTTGAAAGCTAAATGAGAAATGGCAATTGAGCCAATGCATCTTAGCCATTTTTATTTTCGCTGGCTGCCGCGTGAATGTTGTGTCAACTTGTGTGTCTTCGTTTGAGTTCAATTCTTATCCGTTTTCCATGCAATTTTTTTTCATAGTTTCGTATGGATGTCTATTTTCACGTATAGTTTTTATTTTGTTCAAATTCGTTCTGTGCTGTTCCCAGTATTTTTTTTACTCCCCTATGTCAGTCCAACGCTTACTGTTTGAGTGATTTCTAATCTGTTTGCATTTGCTTGCTGCTGGGTACTTGTGGTGGCTAGGAATTGATAATTGGACAGTGCTAAAACCTTCCAACACTCTTAAACAAGGAATCCAACAGCTTGGGAGGCACTCACGGTCTTAAGCAATTGTTTGAATGATGATGAAGTGGCACACACTCATGAAAACCGTCCAAGAGGTTTTTAAATCATTTTTGGATGGACTTTTCATTTTGGAAAGTGCACATTAAATTGGAGAGACTTCACGGCCCAGGTCCAGCTTGGCAGCAGAAAAGAAGGGGTTTCATTTGGCAAAGTGAAGCATGCAGCTGATCCAGCAGCTTCCATCCAGCACGCGGCCCACATTTGAAGCAGGGTGCATCCAGTAGCAGCTGCACGCACATGGAGGGCCTGCTTTCACGCGGAAGCACTTTGGAGGTGGCATCCAGAAAAAATGAGAGCACGTGGAGCTGGAAAGGAGTCCAGCACTTGCACGAGAAGCACATTTTCCAGCTAGCATGAAAGTGGTGTGACGGTGAGAAAAACGGGAATCCAGCAGCAAGCCCAGCAGGGAGAGATCCAGGGTCTCGGCCTGCACTGAAAAGAAAGGAGCTGCCACTTGTTTTAGAGAGAGTTCCAGTAGGGTAGTGAGAGTGGGGTAGGGGGACGTGCGTGGGAGCCGCCACTGGCCATTTGCACTCACGCTCTCGGTCTTTGAGGTTTGGGGGGAGACATTGTATTCTGAACGTCTTCGGGGAGCTTGGGAGAGTTGGTTTGTATGTTGTCTTCTCTGGACGTGGATTCAGCACTTCACCATTGAGTAATCTCTGCCCTTTTGATTCCCAGCTGCCACGGTCACATTGTTTAGCATTAGACGTTTTTTTTTTTTCCTTATTTTATTACATGATGTTTTCATGCTTCTTGACTCAATGTAATTCTGTTTTAATTGATGAATGGTAGAGAACAATTGGAAGTCATTTCATTTAGTAAGGGAGATTTGTCCAGCCGTAACCTTGGTCTTTCTTTGAGCAAAATTTTATTCAATGAGAGATTACATTAGCTCTTCACTGCAAGTTTACTAGCATGATCTGTCCTTGCAATTTAAGTTCTTTACATAAGCATGATTTAAACTTGGTTCTTTTGGATCTACTGTGGTGCAAGTTAATAAGGTAGTTCTCGGTACATTGCATTTCCAGCCGTAAGTTTCTATTTGTTTTGGTTTCTTAGATGATTGAGAAATGAAGGTGGAAGCTAGACGGGAATAGGTGTGACGGTTTTGGGGAGAGAAAAGGAGTGTATTTTAACTCTTTGTGGAAGTCAACGTGGAGCATGTTAGAGATTACTTTGTTATGTAATTGTCATAGCTTATTGATTTGATGAGAGAATGGTAGCTGGAAGCAAAAAGCCGTGTAAGAAGTCACGTGAAGATGCACTTTCAATTTGCATTAGAATAGAATATTCATTTTGGTTTCATGTGGAGAATGTATTGGAGTTAAGTGGTTGGTTGTAGAAGGTGAATAGGTGCAAGGCTACGTGTGGGAGTTTGGTGTGCTCGGCAATTGGTTTGGAATAGAAGAGAACACCTTCTTGGATGAGAATTGTAAATTCTTTAATTAAAGAATGTGGAGTGGTTACGTGAAGTGTATCATGTTAAGACCAATTTAAATATTTTATTTCATTTTATTTTTTTTTTTATTTTTTTTTTCTTTCAATTGAAGAATGGGAATGGGAAGTATGAAGAAGTGGCACGGCTCCCATGAGTGAAAGGGCACGTTGATGGCTTAGATGGATAGCAAATTTTATTTACTTTGCATACTAAAAAAATCAAACAAGGCTACGGTTTTGGATGAGGGAAACAATTTCCTATTCTATTTTTTTTTTATTATTTTATTTGAATTTTTACTGTTCCAATTTCATTTTCACTGTGTTAATTTCATTTTACTGTTTTAGAATTTACTTCGCCGTTTTTAATTCAGTCGTGTTTAATTTCCAGTCAGTTTAATTTAATTTTATCCGCACAAAAACAATCTTTCAAAATCCCCCCCACTATGTGTTTGATCTGAGACTGAACCACATTTGGTCCTTGAGAGATGACCTAGGAGTCACTTCCTAGTCTATACTGCATTCTTTTATGCATAACTTTTGTTGGGAGGTGCGACCATCTTCATCAAAATGGCGCCGTTGCCGGGGACCAATGGTTCGGTCTTAGGTCTTTTTGTTGTGTTTGTGTGTGTTGTGTTTTGTCTTGTGTTGTGATGTGATGTGATGTGATGTGATGTTTTGTTTTGTGTGTGCGTGTTGCATGTATAAATGTGTTGTGTTTTATTTGTTTCGTAATTTGTAGTATTTTTCTTTTTCCATGTCTACCTATTTTGATTTTGTGAATACTGCTTATTTTGCTAGTGCCTCTGATTATGATTCTCCTTCTGCATGTTACTCTGATTGTAATTCATATTCTGCTGACTTCTATGTTGAGAACAATATGACTCATCCTCTAATTTCTGAGAGTGCTCTTGGTGAGCCGGTTTCACTTAAGGAGGATGATCTTCATTGCGATCTCACCCCTGGACTGATACATTTGCTGCCTAAGTTTCATGGTTTTGCAGGAGAATGCCCACACAGACATTTGGAGGAGCTCCACATCATGTGCTCTTCAATGAAGCCTCCAGATGTCCCTCTTGATTACATTTTCTTGAGCGCATTTCCGCATTCATTACAAGGAGCAGCTAAGGATTGGCAAGACTCTCTTCCTCTGAGATCCGTTACCGATTGGGGATATCTTGAGCACCAGTTTCTGAGCAAATTTTCCCCTGTGCAATATGCTTATAGCAACGGTCTTGGATGGAATGACCCTACCTTGGGATGGTATGATGGTCCACAGCATCAATATCAAGAACCACCATTCCAAAGTACTTTTATGCCTCCACCAGTCCAGCAATACGAGAGTCAGCAGTATGATGCTTCTACCGAAACAGCTCCTCAGCCTTCTATTTCTGAGCCTACATTGCAGGAGTTGTTGGAGCAGATGACCATGCAGAACCTTCAGTTTCGGCAAGAGAACATGCAGTTCCAGCAAGAAATAGGAGCTGCCATTCAGAGTATGACTGATCAGATAGGGCAGATGGCCACTCAACTCACTGAGGAACAGTCTCAAGATTCAGAGTTACCATTTCAGACTATTCAGATTCTAGATGATGATGATAGTGGCATCAACATAGAAGATGGGGAGAAGAGTCATGAACTTACTATGGTGCAATCTACTTTCCCATCATCCTATGTCCCTACTCTTGCACCTGAGGAGAGTGATGAGTATTTTGAGGAGCAGGCAGGTATAAGCAGCAATTTTGAGCCAGGTAGACCATTTTCATCCTCCACCACTATTCCAATCTTTAGCGAAGTGGAGGTGAACATACCTCAAATTGATTATTCTGTTGATGATTGTGCGATGCATGATTATGATGTTGATAGGTGTGTTGATGATTATATTGTTGATGAGTCTGTTCTTAATTGTCCTTCTCTGCATGATGAGAACCACTTTTTGCTATCACATCCAAATGTTTATTCTCCATGCACTGAACATGAATCTGAGTCTGTTGTTGATATTGCTTTTGAATTTGAAATTGATTCATGTTCTGAGAGTATATCTGTTGTTCAGCCTGTTACACTGGGATTGGGTGTTATACCCCTGCATATCATTTCTTTGGAAACACATCGCACTAACCATGTTGCAGGAGGTACACATGAATTTGATAGACAAACACCCACAGTGGAAAATAAAGGTGCTAACACTGACAAAAGCTTCAAGATCAATAGGCACCAGCTGAACCTGCTCATCAACAATCTTTGCTTCTTAAATCCAGCTGTGGATGATATCTCCCTGCTAGATCAAATCTGGAGGATGAAGCAGTTCGTCCTCAAAACCTTCTTGCTGGATACTGTGGTGGAAGACATCTCCCTGAAAGTCCAAAATTGGCAATTGCCACCATGATCAGGGGAGTTTTCCTTTTCTCTTCTTCCCCTTTCCCTACTTTTATTGCACTTGTCCATGATCTGTTGACTGTTATGATTTCTGATCTTATGCTTATGACACATTGAGGACACTGTGTAGTTTAAGTGTGGTCTATTTATTGGGGGAGATTCTGATTTTTCTTCGTTAGTTTTTGTTTTCCGTGTTAAATTTTTTCTTTTCTAGGTTGTTTTTGTCGTGTCTTGTGTACAGTTTTACATGTTTCTCTTGATTTCTGGATTTTGTTTAGGTTGTAGATGTGTCTTTCACTTCACTTGATTGATACTTATTGGTTTGAAATCCCTTGCTTTTCTTTGCTTGGAAGATGATCATGATGTTTGAGAGTTGAATTGATTGTGACACAAATGCCCTGTGTGAGAATTTGAGCCACTTTATGTTCTTTCTTGTGTGTGATGTGTCTCTTGATTGCTTGCACATATGCCTTGGCTTGACTCTTGTTGAAAATTCTTGATTGATATGCATGTTTGGAAGTGATAAAGGCAGTTTTGTTGTTGAGCCTCTCTAGCCAAATAAGCTTACCTTGTTCTGATCCTTTGAATACCCTTTTTGAGCCTATACTTCCCTCATTTCTTTGTTTTGAAGCTCATACACTAGCCCTAAGTGAAAAACCATGATTACCTTAACCTTAGGGAATTTTGGAGCTTTGGAAGTGTTTTGGGAACAAGTGTGGTCTCCTTGGGGATTCTTATGAGTTGGCTAGTTGGTTCCTCTTCTTGTTTTGTTTTTGTAAATATACGTGTATCTTGTCTTTTATAGTTTTGTTTTGAAAAAAAAAAAAGAGAGAGCAGAAAAAAATATGAAAAAAATGAAAAAAAAAATTGTGAATAATGGAGTCAAGAAGAGGATTGAATTAGAGGTCTGGGTGTGAGTTGAATGTGTTTACACTTGTTCCCCATTGCTCCTCTGTTCCTTATGGTTTGTAGCTTCTTATCCAGATATATCCTCCCTTGTCCTTGGCCCCATTACAACCATGAAAAGACCTTTTGATTTGAACATGCGTATGTGCTGGAGTGTTGATATTAGAGGCTTGCCAAGTCTATTTGTGATTGCTTTCTTGAGTGCATTGAGTGACATTGATTTACCTTATACACTTGAGAGAAACACTGACAGTGCATCTGTGAGGTTTTGTTTCTTTTGATTCACCTCTTGAACTGATTGATCATTTTGCCATGTTTTGAATTGCTTGGATAATTTCATGAGTATCTGCTTTCTCTGATTCTGAGTTAGATATTGTCTACCTCTTTTCGTTGTCCAGATTTCTTGAGGAATGTGTAATTTTGTTTGTTTCCTTGTGAGTCTTTATTTTCTGTGTGTCGACGTTGTGTCACCTTCTTAAAAGTCCTTTGACCTATTCCCTGATTTGCGTCTTGATTTTGCCCAGGAGTGCAAAAGACTAAGTGTGGTCTATTTTGATGAACCAATATTTTCCTCACTTCACTTAGTTTAATGTGCTAGAATTAGTTGGGGAATTATGCTTAAACGTCCGGTATTTTCCTGTTTTTCCTAATTGTGCTTAATTTGATCGGAAATTCTTATTTTAACTAATTTGAATTATCTGAGCTTATTATTTTGCATTATTAATTATGGGAAAATTTTGGATAACTTTTTGGGACATTTGAAAGCTAAATGAGAAATGGCAATTGAGCCAATGCATCTTAGCCATTTTTATTTTCGCTGGCTGCCGCGTGAATGTTGTGTCAACTTGTGTGTCTTCGTTTGAGTTCAATTCTTATCCGTTTTCCATGCAATTTTTTTTCATAGTTTCGTATGGATGTCTATTTTCACGTATAGTTTTTATTTTGTTCAAATTCGTTCTGTGCTTGTTCCCAGTATTTTTTTTACTCCCCTATGTCAGTCCAACGCTTACTGTTTGAGTGATTTCTAATCTGTTTGCATTTGCTTGCTGCTGGGTACTTGTGGTGGCTAGGAATTGATAATTGGACAGTGCTAAAACCTTCCAACACTCTTAAACAAGGAATCCAACAGCTTGGGAGGCACTCACGGTCTTAAGCAATTGTTTGAATGATGATGAAGTGGCACACACTCATGAAAGCCGTCCAAGAGGTTTTTAAATCATTTTTGGATGGACTTTTCATTTTGGAAAGTGCACATTAAATTGGAGAGACTTCACGGCCCAGGTCCAGCTTGGCAGCAGAAAAGAAGGGGTTTCATTTGGCAAAGTGAAGCATGCAGCTGATCCAGCAGCTTCCATCCAGCACGCGGCCCACATTAGAAGCAGGGTGCATCCAGTAGCAGCTGCACGCACATGGAGGGCCTGCTTTCACGCGGAAGCACTTTGGAGGTGGCATCCAGAAAAAATGAGAGCACGTGGAGCTGGAAAGGAGTCCAGCACTTGCACGAGAAGCACATTTTCCAGCTAGCATGAAAGTGGTGTGACGGTGAGAAAAACGGGAATCCAGCAGCAAGCCCAGCAGGGAGAGATCCAGGGTCTCGGCCTGCACTGAAAAGAAAGGAGCTGCCACTTGTTTTAGAGAGAGTTCCAGTAGGGTAGTGAGAGTGGGGTAGGGGGACGTGCGTGGGAGCCGCCACTGGCCATTTGCACTCACGCTCTCGGTCTTTGAGGTTTGGGGGGAGACATTGTATTCTGAACGTCTTCGGGGAGCTTGGGAGAGTTGGTTTGTATGTTGTCTTCTCTGGACGTGGATTCAGCACTTCACCATTGAGTAATCTCTGCCCTTTTGATTCCCAGCTGCCACGGTCACATTGTTTAGCATTAGACGTTTTTTTTTTTTCCTTATTTTATTACATGATGTTTTCATGCTTCTTGACTCAATGTAATTCTGTTTTAATTGATGAATGGTAGAGAACAATTGGAAGTCATTTCATTTAGTAAGGGAGATTTGTCCAGCCGTAACCTTGGTCTTTCTTTGAGCAAAATTTTATTCAATGAGAGATTACATTAGCTCTTCACTGCAAGTTTACTAGCATGATCTGTCCTTGCAATTTAAGTTCTTTACATAAGCATGATTTAAACTTGGTTCTTTTGGATCTACTGTGGTGCAAGTTAATAAGGTAGTTCTCGGTACATTGCATTTCCAGCCGTAAGTTTCTATTTGTTTTGGTTTCTTAGATGATTGAGAAATGAAGGTGGAAGCTAGACGGGAATAGGTGTGACGGTTTTGGGGAGAGAAAAGGAGTGTATTTTAACTCTTTGTGGAAGTCAACGTGGAGCATGTTAGAGATTACTTTGTTATGTAATTGTCATAGCTTATTGATTTGATGAGAGAATGGTAGCTGGAAGCAAAAAGCCGTGTAAGAAGTCACGTGAAGATGCACTTTCAATTTGCATTAGAATAGAATATTCATTTTGGTTTCATGTGGAGAATGTATTGGAGTTAAGTGGTTGGTTGTAGAAGGTGAATAGGTGCAAGGCTACGTGTGGGAGTTTGGTGTGCTCGGCAATTGGTTTGGAATAGAAGAGAACACCTTCTTGGATGAGAATTGTAAATTCTTTAATTAAAGAATGTGGAGTGGTTACGTGAAGTGTATCATGTTAAGACCAATTTAAATATTTTATTTCATTTTATTTTTTTTTTTATTTTTTTTTCTTTCAATTGAAGAATGGGAATGGGAAGTATGAAGAAGTGGCACGGCTCCCATGAGTGAAAGGGCACGTTGATGGCTTAGATGGATAGCAAATTTTATTTACTTTGCATACTAAAAAAATCAAACAAGGCTACGGTTTTGGATGAGGGAAACAATTTCCTATTCTATTTTTTTTTTTATTATTTTATTTGAATTTTTACTGTTCCAATTTCATTTTCACTGTGTTAATTTCATTTTACTGTTTTAGAATTTACTTCGCCGTTTTTAATTCAGTCGTGTTTAATTTCCAGTCAGTTTAATTTAATTTTATCCGCACAAAAACAATCTTTCAAAATCCCCCCCACTATGTGTTTGATCTGAGACTGAACCACATTTGGTCCTTGAGAGACGACCTAGGAGTCACTTCCTAGTCTATACTGCATTCTTTTATGCATAACTTTTGTTGGGAGGTGCGACCCTCTCATCAAAGTGGACGAAGTTGAGGAAGGGGACACACTGGACGATTTGGACCAAGTCGAGGAAGTGGAGGAAGTTGAGGAAGTGGAAGAAGTGGAGGAAATGGAGGGTGTGGTGAAAGTGGAGGAAGTGTAGGAAGAACTAGAAGAAGTGGAGGAAGTGGAGGAAGTGGACAAAGTTGAGGAATTGGAGGAAGTAGAGGAAGTAGAGGAAGAAGTGGAGGAAGTGGAAGATGTAGAAGAGTGGAAGAAGTGGACGAACTAGACGAAGTGGACGAAGTTGACAACGTGGACGAGGTGGACGAGTTGGACGAGGTGGACGAGGTGGACGAACTGGACGAAGTGGACGAAGTAGACGAAGTGGACGAAGTGCACGAAGTGGTGGAAGTGGACGAAGTTGACGAAGTGTACGAAGTGGTGGAAGTGGGGGAAGTGGATGAAGTGAAGGAAAGGAGCAAGTGTACGAAGTGGACGAAATGGAGGAAGTGGACGAAGTGGTGGAAGTGGAGGAAGTGGACGAAGTGGATGTAGTGGACGAAATTGATGAAGTGGACGAAGTAAAGGAAGTGGCGGAAGTGGAGCAAGTGGAGAAAGTGGAGCGAGAGGAGCGAGTGGTGGAATTTGACCATGTAGACGAAGTTTTGAAGTAGACGAATTGGACGAATTTCACGAAGTGGACGAAGTGGACGAAGTGGAGCAAGTGGATGAAGTGGACGAAGTGACGAAATTGGACCAAGTGGAGGGAGTGGAGCAAGTGGAGGAACTGAAGCAAGTGGAGGAAGCGGACCCAGTGGACGAAGTTGTCGAAGTAGACGAACTGGACGAATTGGACGAAGTGCACGAACTGGACAAAGTGGAAGAAGAAGAAGAAGAAGAAGAAGAAGAAGAGGAAGAAGAACAAGTTGAAGTAGAAGAAGTGCAGGAAGTGGAGGAAGTTGACTTAGTGGACGAAGTGGACGAAGTTGACCAAGTTGAAGAAGTTGACTAATTGGACGAAGTGGAGGAAGTGGAGGAAGTGGAGGAAGTGGAGGAATTTGACGAAGTTGACAAGGTGGACGAGGTGGACGAGGTGGACGAGGTGGACGAGGTGGACGAGGTGGACGAACTGGACGAAGTGGACGAAGTAGACGAAGTGGACGAAGTGGACGAAGTGGACGAAGTGGACGAAGTGGACGAAGTGGACGAAGTGGACGAAGTGGTGGAAGTGGACGAAGTTGACGAAGTGGACGAAGTGGTGGAAGTGGAGGAAGTGGACGAAGTGAAGGAAAGGAGCAAGTGGACGAAGTGGACGAAGTTGACGAAGTGGACGAAATGGACCAAGTGGACGAAGTGGAGGAAGTGGACGAAGTGGTGGAAGTGGAGGAAGTGGACGAAGTGGAGGTAGTGGACGAAATTGATGAAGTGGACGAAGTAAAGGAAGTGGCGGAAGTGGAGCAAGTGGAGAAAGTGGAGCGAGAGGAGCGAGTGGTGGAATTTGACCATGTAGACGAAGTTCTGAAGTACACGAATTGAACGAATTTCACGAAGTGGACGAAGTGGAGGAAGTGGAGCAAGTGGATGAAGTGGACAAAGTGGAGGAAGTGACGAAATTGGACCAAGTGGAGGGAGTGGAGCAAGTGGAGGAACTAGAGCAAGTGGAGGAAGCGGACCCAGTGGACGAAGTTGTCGAAGTAGACGAACTGGACGAATTGGACGAAGTGGACGAACTGGACAAAGTGGAAGAAGAAGAAGAATAAGAAGAAGAGGAAGAAGAAGAAGTTGAAGTAGAAGAAGTGCAGGAAGTGGAGGAAGTTGACTTAGTGGACGAATTGGACGAAGTTGACGAAGTTGAAGAAGTTGACTAATTGGAGGAAGTGGAGGAAGTGGAGGAAGTGGAGGAAGTTGACGAAGTGGATGAAGTTGACAAAGTTGACGAAGTCGAGGAAGGTGACGAAGTGGAGTAAGTGGAGGAAGTGGATGAAGGGGACGAAGTTAACGAAGTGAACGAAGTGGAGGAAGTGGAGGAAGTGCACGAAGATGACGAAGTGGAGGAAGTGGAGGAAGTGGGCGAAGTGGGTGAAGTGGACGAAGTTGAAGAAGTAGAGGAAGTGGACGAAGTGGAGGAAGTGGAGGGAGAAGAGAAATTGGACGAAGTTGACGAAATGGACGAAGTCAATGACTTGAACGAATTGGACGAAGTGGTTGAAGTCGAAAAAGAAGAAGAAGAAGAAGGAGAAGAAGTGGACGAAGTTGGCGTAGTCGACGAAGTGGACAGTGTGGATGATGTTGATAAAGTGGACGAAGTGGAGGAAGGGGACGAAGTGGAGGAAGTGGCGGAAGTGGAGCAACTGGGGCAAGTGGAGCAAGTGGAGAAAGTGGAGCGAGTAGAGGAAGTGGACCGAGTGGAGGAAGTGGAGGCAGTGGACCATGTGGACGAAGTTGTCGAAGTAGACGAATTGGACGAATTGGACGAAGTGGAAGATGAAGAAGAAGAAGAAGAAGAAGAAAAAGAAGTTAACGTAGAAGAAGTGGAGGAAGTGGAGTAGGTGGACGAAGTGGCGAAGTGGACAAAGATGACGAAGTTGAAGAGGTTGACGAAGTGGAGGAAGTGGAGGAAGTTGACGAAGTTGAGGAAGTGGACGAAGTGCACGAAGTTGACGAAGTGGAGGAAGTGGAGGATATGGAGGAATAAGTGGAGGAAGTGGAGGAAGTGGGGGAAGTGGAGGGAGTTGGCGAAGTGGAGGAAGTGGAGGAAGTTGACAAAGTTGACGAAGTGGAGGAAGTGGAGGAAGTGGGCGAAGTGGACGAGGTTGATGAAGTTGACGAAGTTTACGAAGTGGAGCAAGTGGACGAAGTGGAGGAAGTGGAGGAAATGGAGGAAGTGGAGGATGTGGGCGAAGTGGACGAAGTTAACATAGTGGACGAAGTGGAAGAAGTGGAGGAAGTGGCAAAGTGGGCAAAGTTGACGAAGTTGACGAAGGGGAGGAAGCGGAGGAAGGGGAGGAAGAGGAGGAACCAGAGGAAGTGGAGGAAGTGGAGGAAGTGGAGGAAGTGGAGGATGTGGACGAAGTGGACGAATTGGACGAACTGGACGAATTGGACGAAGTGGACGAAGTGGACGAAGTGGAGGAAGTGGGCGAAGCGGGCGAAGTGGACGAAGTGGACGAAGTGGACGAGGTGGACGAGGTGGATGAAGTGGACGAAGTGGAGGAAGTGGAGGAAGTGGCGAAGTGGACGAAGTTAAGGCAGCGGAGGAAGTGGAGGAAGTGGAAGTAGTGGGGGGAGTGGACGAATTAGACGAAGTTTACGAACTTGACGAAGTGGAGGAAGTGGAGGTAGTGGACGAAGTCAATGAATTGAACGAATTGGACGAAGTGGTTGAAGTCGAAGAAGAAGAAGAAGAAGAAGAAGAAGAAGTAGAACAAGTGGACGAAGTGGACGGAGTTGACGAAGGCAACGGAGTTGATGAAGTGTACAAAGTGGACGAAGTGGAAGAAGTGGAGGAAGTGAACGAAGTGAAGGAAGTAGACGAAGTAGACGAAGTGGACGAAGTGGACGAAGTGGATGGAGTGGACGGAGTGGATGCAGTGGACGAGGTGGACGAGGTGGATGAAGTCGACGAAGCGGACGAAGTGGAGGAAGTGGAGGAAGTGGACGAAGTGGAGGAAGTGGAGGAAGTGGAGGGAGTAGAGAAAATGGACGAAGTTGACGAAGTGGACGAAGTGGACGAAGTGGACGAAGTGGAGGAAGTGGATGAAATGGACGAAGTTGACGAAGTTGACAAAGTTGAGGAAGTGGAGGAAGTGGACGAAGTGGACAAAGTCGACGAAGTTGAAGAAGTGGACGAAGTGGACGAAGTGAACGAAGTGGAGGAAGTGGAGGAAGTGGAGGAAGGTTACGAAGTGGACGAAGTGGAGGAAGTGGGCGAAGTGGGCGAAGTGGACGAAGTGGACGAAGCTGACGAAGCTGAGGAAGTGGAGGAAGTGGAGGAAGTGGACAAAGTTGACGAAGTGGAGGAAGTGCAGGAAGTGGGGGAAGTGGGGGAAGTGGGGGAAGTGGAGGTAGTGGAGGAAGAGGAGGAAGTGGAGGAAGTTGGCGAAGTAGAGGAAGTGGAGGAAGTTGACAAAGTTGACGAAGTGGAGGAAGTGGAGGAAGTGGGTGAAGTGGGCGAAGTGGACGAGGTTTACGAAGTTGACGAAGTTTTCGAAGTGGAGGAAGTGGAGGAAGTGGAGGAAATGGAGGAAGTGGAGGAAATGGAGGAAGTGGAGGAAGTGGGCGAAGTGGGCGAAGTGGGCGAAGTGGGCGAAGTGGGCGAAGGTGACGAAGGTGACGAAGGTGACGAATTTGACGCAGTGGACGAAGTGGAAGAATCGGAAGAAGTGGAGGAAGTGGCAAAGTGGAAAAAGTTGACGAAGTTGACGAAGTGAAGGAAGCGGAGGAAGCGATGGAAGGGGAGGAAGCGGAGGAAACAGAGGAAGTGGAGGAAGTGGACGAATTGGACGAACTAGATGAACTGGACGAAGTGGACGAAGTGGAGGAAGTGGGCGAAGTGGGCGAAGTGGACGAGGTGGACGAAGTGGAGAAAGTGGAGGAAGTGGAGGAAGTGGCGAAGTGGACGAAGTTAAGCAAGCGGAGGAAGCGGAGGAACTGGAAGTAGTAGGGGAAGTGGACGAATTGGACGAAGTGGAGGAAGTGGACGGAGTGGAGGAAGTGGAGGAAGTGGAAGTAGTGGGGGAAGTTGACAAGGTTGATGAAGTTGACAAATTTGACGAAGTTGACGAAGTGCACGAAGCGGACGAAATGGACAATGTGGACAAAGTGGACTAGGTTGACAAAGTAGACGAGGCGGATGTAGTTGACGAAGTGGAGAAAGTGGAGGAAGTGGAGGAAGTGGACGAATTGGACGTATTGGACCAAATGGATGAAGTTGAGGAAGTGGAGGAAGTGGAGGAAGTTGAGGAAGCGAACGAAGTGGTTGAAGTGGAGGAAGTGGATGATGTGGAGTAAGTGGATGATGTGGAGGAAGTGGAGGAAGTGGAGGAAGTTGAGGAAGAGGACGAAGTGGACGGAGTTGAGGAAGTGGAGGAAGTGGTGGAAGTGGAGGAAGTGGAGGAAGTGGACGAAGTGGACGAATTGGACCAAATGGATGAAGTTGTGGAAGTGGAGGAAGTGGAGGAAGATGAGGAAGCGAACGAAGTGTAACAAGTGGACGGAGTGGATGCAGTGGAGGAAGTAGTGGAAGTGGACAAAGTTGACGAAGTGGACAGAGTGGACGAAGTGGACAAAGAGGACGAACTAGACGAACTGGACGAAATGGAGAAAGTGGAGGAAGTGGAGGAAGAGGACGAAATGGATGGACTGGACGAACTGGATGAAGTGGACGAAGTAGAGGAAGTTGAGGAAGGGGACAGAGTCGACGGAGTGGATGCAGTGGACGAAGTGGATGAAGTTCACAAAGTGGACAGAGTGGACGAAGAGGACGAAGTGGACGGAGTGGAGGAAGTGGAGGAAGTGGTGGAAGTGGAGGAAGTGGAGAAAGTGGAAGAAATGGAGGAAGTGGAGCAAGTTGAGGAAGAGGACGAAGTGCACGAAGTCGACGGAGTGGACGCAGTGGACGAAATGGACGAACTACACGAAGTGTAGGAAGTGGACGAACTACACGAAGTGTAGGAAGTGGAGCAAGTGGAGGGTGTGGTGAAAGTGGAGCAAGTGGAGGAAGAAGTGGAAGAAGTGGAGGAAGTGGAAAAAGTTGACGAATTGGACGAAGTTCATGAAGTGGACAAAGTTGACGAAGTGGACGAAATGGACGAAGTGGAGGAAATGGACATAGTGGACGAAGTGGAGGAATTGGAGGAAGTGGAGGAAGTGGAGGAAGTGGAGGAAGAAGTGGAAGAAGTGGACGAAGTGGACGAAGTTGACGAAGTAGAGGAAGTGAAGGAAGTGGAGGAAGTGGACGAAGTTGAGGAAGGGGACAAAGTGGAGGAAGAGGACGAAGTGGAGGAAGTGGACAAAGTGGACGAAGTGAAGGAAAGGAGCAAGTGGACGAAGTGGACGAAGTGGACGAAGTTGACGAAGTGGACGAAGTGGAGGAAGTGGCGAAGTGGAGGAAGTGGACGGAGTTGACGAAGTGGAGGAAGTGGTCAAAGTGGAGGAAGTGGAGGAAGTGGAGGAAGTGGACGAAGGGGACGAAGTTGACGCAGTAGATCAAGTTGACGAAGTGGAGGAAGTGGACGAAGTGCACGAAGTCGACGAAGTGGATGGAGTGGACGGAGTGGAAGCAGTGGACAAAGTGGACGAGCTGGACGAAGTGTATGAAGTGGACGAAGTCGGCGAAGCGGACGAAGTCGACGAAGCGGATGAAGTGGAGGAAATGGAGGATGTGGATGAAGTGGAAGAAGTGGACAGAGTGGACGAAGTGGACAAAGTGGGGGAAGTAGACGAAGTGGACAAAGTTGACGAAATGGGACGAAGTGGACGATTTGGACCAAGTGGAGGAAGTGGAGGAAGTTGAGGAAGTGGAAGAAGTGGAGGAAATGGAGGGTGTGGTGAAAGTGGAGGAAGTGCAGGAAGAACTAGAAGAAGTGGAGGAAGTTGAAAAAGTGGACGAAGTGGACGAATTGGAGGAAGTGGACAAAGTGGACAAAGTTGAGGAATTAGAGGAAGTGGAGGAAGTAGAGGAAGAAGTGGAAGAAGTGGAAGAAGTAGAAGAGTGGAAGAAGTGGACGAACTGGACGAAGTGGACGAAGTTGACAAGGTGGACGAGGTGGACGAGGTGGACGAGGTGGACGAACTGGACGAAGTGGACGAAGTAGACGAAGTGGACGAAGTGGACGAAGTGGTGGAAGTGGACGAAGTTGACGAAGTGGACGAAGTGGTGGAAGTGGACGAAGTGGACGAAGTGAAGGAAAGGAGCAAGTGGACGAATTGGACGAAGTTGACGAAGTGGACGAAATGGACCAAGTGGACGAAGTGGAGGAAGTGGACAAAGTGGTGGAAGTGGAGGAAGTGGACGAAGTGGAGGTAGTGGACGAAATTGATGAAGTGGACGAAGTAAAGGAAGTGGCGGAAGTGGAGCAAGTGGAGAAAGTGGAGCGAGAGGAGCGAGTGGTGGAATTTGACCATGTAGACGAAGTTCTGAAGTAGACGAATTGGACGAATTTCACGAAGTGGACGAAGTGGACGAAGTGGAGGAAGTGGAGCAAGTGGATGAAGTGGACGAAGTGACGAAATTGGACTAAGTGGAGGGAGTGGAGCAAGTGGAGGAACTGGAGCAAGTGGAGGAAGCGGACCCAGTGGACGAAGTTGTCGAAGTAGACGAACTGGACGAATTGGACGAAGTGCACGAACTGGACAAAGTGGAAGAAGAAGAAGAAGAAGAAGAAGAGGAAGAAGAAGAAGTTGAAGTAGAAGAAGTGCAGGAAGTGGAGGAAGTTGACTTAGTGGACGAAGTGGACGAAGTTGACGAAGTTGAAGAAGTTGACTAATTGGACGAAGTGGAGGAAGTAGAGGAAGTGGAGGAAGTTGACGACGTTGACGAAGTGGACCAAGTTGACGAAGTTGACGAAGTTGGCAAAGTTGACAAAGTTGACGAAGTCGAGGAAGTTGACGAAGTGGACGAAGTGGAGGAAGTGGACGAAGGGGACGAAAGGGACGAAGTTAACGAAGTGAACGAAGTGGACGAAGTGGACGAAGTTGGCGAAGTGGAGGAAGTGGAGGAAGTGGAGGAAGTGCACGAAGATGACGAAGTGGATGAAGTGGAGGAAGTGGGCGAAGTGGGTGAAGTGGACGAAGTTGAAGAAGTAGAGGAAGTGGACGAAGTGGAGGAAGTGGAGGGAGTAGAGAAAGTGGACGAAGTGGACGAAGTTGACGAAATGGACGAAGTCAATGACTTGAACGAATTGGACGAAGTGGTTGAAGTCGAAAAAGAAGAAGAAGAAGAAGAAGTAGAAGAAGTGGACGAAGTTGACGTAGTTGACGAAGTGGACGGTGTGGACGATGTTGATGAAGTGGACGAAGTCGAGGAAGGGGACGAAGTGGAGGAAGTGGCGGAAGTGGAGCAACTGGGGCAAGTGGAGCAAGTGGAGAAAGTGGAGCGAGTAGAGGAAGTGGACCGAGTGGAGGAAGTGGAGGCAGTGGACCATGTGGACGAAGTTGTCGAAGTAGACGAATTGGACGAATTGGACGAAGTGGAAGATGAAGAAGAAGAAGAAGAAGAAGAAGAAGAAGTTAACATAGAAGAAGTGGAGGAAGTGGAGGAAGTGAACGAAGTGGCGAAGTGGACAAAGATGACGAAGTTGAAGAGGTTGACGAAGTGGAGGAAGTGGACGAAGTTGACGAAGTGGAGGAAGTGGACGAAGTGCACGAAGTTGACGAAGTGGAGGAAGTGGAGGATGTGGAGGAATAAGTGGAGGAAGTGGACGAAGTGGACGAAGTGGGGGAAGTGGGGGAAGTTGGCGAAGTGGAGGAAGTGGAGGAAGTTGACAAAGTTGACGAAGTGGAGGAAGTGGAGGAAGTGGAGGAAGTGGGCGAAGTGGGCGAAGTGGACGAGGTTGATGAAGTTGACGAAGTTTACGAAGTGGAGCAAGTGGACGAAGTGGAGGAAGTGGAGGAAATGGAGGAAGTGGAGGATGTGGACGAACTGGACGAACTGGACGAACTGGACGAAGTGGAGGAAGTGGGCGAAGCGGGCGAAGTGGACGAAGTGGACGAGGTGGATGAAGTGGACGAAGTGGAGGAAGTGGAGGAAGTGGCGAAGTGGACGAAGTTAAGGCAGCGGAGGAAGTGGAGGAAGTGCAAGTAGTGGGGGGAGTGGACGAATTGGACGAAGTTTACGAACTTGACGAAGTGGAGGAAGTGGAGGAAGTGGAGGTAGTGGACGAAGTCAACGAATTGAACGAATTGGACGAAGTGGTTGAAGTCGAAAAAGAAGAAGAAGAAGAAGTGGACGAAGTGGACGGAGTTGACGAAGGCGACGGAGTTGATGAAGTGGACAAAGTGGACGAAGTGGAAGAAGTGGAGGAAGTGAACGAAATGAAGGAAGTGGACGAAGTGAATGGAGTGGACGGAGTGGATGCAGTGGACGAAGTCGACGAAGCGGACGAAGTGGAGGAAGTGGACGGAGTGGAGGAAGTGGAGGGAGTAGAGAAAATGGACGAAGTGGAGGAAGTGGAGGAAGTGGACGAAGTGGAGGAAGTGGACGAAATGGACGAAGTTGACGAAGTTGACAAAGTTGAGGAAGTGGAGGAAGTGGACGAAGTGGACAAAGTCGACGAAGTTGAAGAAGTGGACGAAGTGGACGAAGTGGACGAAGTGAACGAAGTGAACGAAGTGGAGGAAGTGGAGGAAGTGAGGAAGGTTACGAAGTGGACGAAGTGGACGAAGTGGACGAAGTGGGCGAAGTGGGCGAAGTGGACGAAGCTGACGAAGCTAAGGAAGTGGAGGAAGTGGAGGAAGTGGACAAAGTTGACGAAGTGGAGGAAGTGGAGGAAGTGGGGGAAGTGGGGGAAGTGGGGGAAGTGGAGGTAGTGGAGGAAGAGGAGGAAGTGGAGGAAGTTGGCGAAGTAGAGGAAGTGGAGGAAGTTGACAAACTTGACGAAGTGGAGGAAGTGGAGGAAGTGGGTGAAGTGGGCGAAATGGACGAGGTTTACGAAGTTGACGAAGTTTACGAAGTGGAGGAAGTGGAGGAAGTGGGCGAAGTGGGCGAAGTGGGCGAAGTGGACGAAGGTGACGAATTTGACGCAGTGGACGAAGTGGAAGAAGTGGAAGAAGTGGAAGAAGTGGAAGAAGTGCAGGAAGTGGCAAAGTGGAAAAAGTTGACGAAGTTGACGAAGTGGAGGAAGCGGAGGAAGCGATGGAAGGGGAGGAAGCAGAGGAAGTGGAGGAAGTGGAGGAAGTGGACGAATTGGACGAACTGGACGAAGTGGACGAAGTGGAGGAAGTGGGCGAAGTGGGCGAAGTTGACGAAGTGGACGAGGTGGACGAAGTGGAGAAAGTGGAGGAAGTGGAGGAAGTTGCGAAGTGGACGAAGTTAAGCAAGCGGAGGAAGCGGAGGAAGTGGAAGTAGTGGGGGTAGTGGACGAATTGGACGAAGTGGAGGAAGTGGAGGAAGTGGACGGAGTGGAGGAAGTGGAGGAAGTGGACGGAGTAGAGAAAATGGACGAAGTGGAGGAAGTGGACGAAGTTGACGAAGTGGACGAAGTCAATGAATTGAACGAATTGGATGAAGTGGTTGAAGTGGAAGAAGAAGAAGAAGAAGAAGAAGTAGAAGAAGTGGACGATGTGGACGGAGTGGACAAAGTTGACGAAGTCGACGAAGTGTACGTAGTAGACGAAGTGGATGAAGTGGAGGAAGTGGATGAAGTGGACGAAGTGGAGGAAGTGGCGGAAGTGGAGGAAGTGGAGGAAGTGGAGCGAGAGGAGCGAGTGGTGCGAGTGGAAGAAGTGGAGGAAGTGGACCAAGTGGACGAAGTTGTCGAAGTAGACGAATTGGACGAATTGGACGAAGTGGAAGAAGAAGAAGAAGTTGAAGTAGTAGTAGAAGAAGTGGAGGAAGTGGAGGAAGTTGACGAAGTGGACAAAGCTGACGAAGTTGAAGAAGTGGACGAAGTGGACGAAGTGGACGAAGTGGACGAAGTGTACGAAGTGGACGAAGTGGAGGAAGGGGACGAAATGGACGAAGTTGACAAACTTGAGGAAGTGGAGGAAGTGGAGGAAGTTGACAAAGTGGAAAAAGTTGAAGTTCTAGTAGAACAAGTGGAGGAAGTGGAGGAAGTTGACGAAGTGGACAAAGTTGACGAAGTTGAAGAAGTGGACGAAGTGGAGGAAGTGTCGAAGTGGACGAAGCTGACGAAGTGGAGGAAGTGGAGGAAGTGGACAAAGTGGAGGAAGTGGAGGAAGTGGGGGAAGTGGGGGAAGTGGGGGAAGTGGAGGCAGTGGAGGAAGAGGAGGAAGTGGAGGAAGTTGGCGAAGTAGAGGAAGTGGAGGAACTTGACAAAGTTGGCAAAGTGGAGGAAGTGGAGGAAGTGGGTGAAGTGGGCGAAGTGGACGAGGTTGACGAAGTTGACGAAGTTTACGAAGTGGAGGAAGTGGACGAAATGGAGGAAGTGGACGAAGTGGAGGAAGTGGAGGAAATGGAGGAAGTGGAGGAAGTGGGCAAAGTGGGCGAAGAGGACGAAGGTGACGAAGTTGACGCAGTGGACGAAGTGGAAGAAGTGGAGGAAGTGGAGGAAGTGGCAAAGTGGACAAAGTTATCAAAGTTGACGAAGTGGAGGAAGCGGAGGAAGAGAAGGAAGGGGAGGAAGCGGAGGAAGCAGAGGAAGTGGAGGAAGTGGAGGAAGTGGACGAATTGGACGAACTGACGAACTGGACGAAGTGGATTAAATGGACGAAGTGGAGCAAGTGGGCGAAGTGGGCGAAGTGGACGAAGTGGACAAGGTGGAGGAAGTGGAGAAAGTGGAGGAAGTGGAGGAAGTGGAGGAAGTGGCGAAGTGGACGAAGTTAAGCAAGCGGAGGAAGCGGACGAAGTGGAAGTAGTGGGGGAAGTGGACGAATTTGACGAAGTTTACGAACTTGATGAAGTGGAGGAAGTGGAGGTAGTAGAAGAAGTCATTGAATTGAACGAATTGGACGAAGTGGTTGAAGTCGAAAAAGAAGAAGAAGAAGTAGAAGAAGTGGACAAAGTGGACGCAGTTGACGAAGTGGAGGAAGTCGACAAAGTTGATGAAGTGGACAAAGTGGACGAAGTGGAGGAAGTGGAGGAAGTGAAGGAAGTGGAGGAAGTGGACGAAGTCGATGGAGTGGACGGAGTGGATGTAGTGGAAGAAGTGGACGAGGTGGACGAAGTCGACGAAGCAGACGAAGTGGAGGAAGTGGAGGAATGGGACAGAGTGGACGAAGTGGAGGAAGTAGACGAAGTCAATGAATTGAACGAATTGGACGAAGTGGTTGAAGTGGAAGAAGAAGAAAAAGAAGAAGAAGAAGTAGAAGAAGTGGACGATGTGGACAGAGTGGATGAAGTTGACGAAGTCGACGAAGTGTACGAAGTGCAGGAAGTGGATGAAGTGGAGGAAGTGGATGAAGTGGACAAAGGGGACGAAGTGGTGGAAGTGGAGGAAGTGGAGAAAGTGGAACGAGAGGAGCGAGTGGAGGGAGTGGAAGAACTGGAGGAAGTGGACCAAGTGGACGAAGTTGTCGAAGTAGACGAATTGGACGAAGAGGAAGAGGAAGAAGAAGAAGAAGAAGAAGAAGAAGAAGAAGAAGAAGAAGAAGAAGAAGAAGAAGTTGAAGTAGAAGAAGTGGAGGAAGTGGACGAAGTGGACGAAGTGGAGAAAGTGGAGAAAGTCGACGAAGTTGACGAAGTAGAGGAAGTGGAGGAAGTTGACGAAGTGGAGGAAGTTGACGAAGTTGACGAAGTGGAGGAAGTGGACAAAGTTGACGAAGTTGAAGAAGTGGACGAAGTGGACGAAGTGAACGAAGTGGAGGAAGTGGAGGAAGTGGAGGAAGTGGAAGAAGTGGAAGAAGTGGAGGAAGGTTACGAAGTGGACAAAGTGGGCAAAGTGGACGAACTGGAGGAAGTGGGCGAAGTGGACGAAGTGGCGAAGTGGACGAAGTGGAGGAAGTGGACAAAGTTGACGAAGTGGAGGAAGTGGGGGAGGTGGAGGAAGTGGAGGTAGTGGAGGAAGAGCAGGAAGTGGAGGAAGTTGGCGAAGTGGAGGAAGTTGACAAAGTTGACGAAGTGGAGGAAGTGGAGGAAGTGGTGGAAGTGGTGGAAGTGGGCGAAGTGGGGGAAGTGGACGAGGTTGACGAAGTTGACGAAGTTTACAAAGTGGAGGAAGTGGGCGAAGTGGAGGAAGTGGAGGAAATGGAGGAAGTGGAGGAAGTGAGCGAAGTGGGCGAAGTGGACGAAGGTGACGAAGTTGACGCAGTGAACGAAGTTGAAGAAGTGGAAGAAGTGGAGGAAGTGGCAAAGTGGACAAAGTTGACGAAGTTGACGCAGTGGAGGAAGCGGAGGAAGTGAAGGAAGGGGAGGAAGCGGAGAAATCAGAGGAAGTGGAGGAAGTGGAGGAAGTGGACGAATTGGACGAACTGGACGAAGTGGATGAAGTGGACGAAGTGGAGGAAGTAAGCGAAGTGGGCGAAGTTGACGAAGTGGACGAAGTGGAGAAAGTGGAGGAAGTGGACGAAGTTAAGCAAGCGGAGGAAGCGGAGGAAGTGGAAGTAGTGGGGGAAGTGGACGAATTGGACGAAGTGGAGGAAGTGGAGGAAGTGGAGGAAGTGGAGGAAGTGGACGGAGTGGACGAAGTGGAGGAGGTGGAGGAAGTGGAGGGAGTAGAGAAAGTGGACGAAGTGGAGGAAGTGGACGAAGTTGACGAAGTGGACGAAGTCAATGAATTGAACGAATTGGATGAAGTGGTTGAAGTGGAAGAAGAAGAAGAAGAAGAAGAAGAAGTAGAAGAAGTGGACGATGTGGACGGAGTGGACAAAGTTGACGAAGTCGACGAAGTGTACGTAGTAGACGAAGTGGATGAAGTGGAGGAAGTGGATGAAGTGGACGAAATGGAGGAAGTGGCGGAAGTGGAGGAAGTGGAGAAAGTGGAGCGAGAGGAGCGAGTGGTGCGAGTGGAAGAAGTGAAGGAAGTGGACCAAGTGGACGAAGTTGTCGAAGTAGACGAATTGGACGAAGTGGACGAAGTGGAAGATGAAGAAGAAGAAGAAGAAGAAGAAGAAGAAGAAGTTGAATTTGTAGTAGAAGAAGTGGAGGAAGGGGAGGAAGTTGACGAAGTGGACAAAGTTGACGAAGTTGAAGAAGTGGACGAAGTGGACGAAGTGGACGAAGTGGACGAAGTGGACGAAGTGGACGAAGTGGACGAAGTGGACGAAGTGTACGAAGTGTACGAAGTGTACGAAGTGGACGAAGTGGACGAAGTGGACGAAGTGGACGAAGTGGACGAAGTGGACGAAGTGGACGAAGTGGACGAAGTGGACGAAGTGGACGAAGTGGACGAAGTGGACGAAGTGGACGAAGTGGACGAAGTGGACGAAGTGGACGAAGTGGACGAAGTGGACGAAGTGGACGAAGTGGACGAAGTGGACGAAGTGGACGAAGTGGACGAAGTGGACGAAGTGGACGAAGTGGACGAAGTGGGCGAAGTGGGCGAAGTGGACGAAGTGGACGAAGTGGACGAAGTGGACGAAGTGGACGAAGTGGACGAAGTGGACGAAGTGGACGAAGTGGACGAAGTGGACGAAGTGGACGAAGTGGACGAAGTGGACGAAGTGGCGAAGTGGACGAAGCTGACGAAGTGGAGGAAGTGGAGGAAGTGGACAAAGTTGTCGAAATGGAGGAAGTGGGGGAAGTGGGGGAAGTGGAGGTAGTGGAGGAAGAGGAGGAAGTGGAGGAAGTTGGCGAAGTAGAGGAAGTGGAGGAAGTTAACAAAGTTGACAAAGTGGAGGAAGTGGAGGAAGTGGGTGAAGTGGACGAGGTTGACGAAGTTTACGAAGTGGAGGAAGTGGACGAAGTGGAGGAGTTGGACGAAGTGGAGGAAGTGGAGGAAATGGAGGAAGTGGAGGAAGTGGGCGAACTGGGCGAAGTGGTCGAAGGTGACGAAGTTGAGGCAATGGACGAAGTGGAAGAAGTGGAAGAAGTCGAGGAAGTGGCAAAGTGGACAAAGTTGACGAAGTTGACGAAGTTGACGAAGTGGAGGAAGCGGAGGAAGCGAAGGAAGGGGAGGAAGCAGAGGAAGTGGAGGAAGTCGACGAAGTGGACGAATTGGACGAACTGGACGAACTGGACGAAGTGGATGAAGTGAACGAAGTGGAGGAAGTGAGCGAAGTGGGCGAAGTGGGCGAAGTGGACAAGGTGGACTTAGTGGAGAAAGTGGAGGAAGTGGAGGAAGTGGAGGAAGTGGCGAAGTGGACGAAGTTAAGCAAGCGGAGGAAGCGGAGGAAGTGGAAGTAGTGGGGGAAGTGGACGAATTTGACGAAGTTTACGAACTTGATGAAGTGGAGGAAGTGGAGGTAGTGGAAGAAGTCATTGAATTGAACGAATTGGACGAAGTGGTTGAAGTCGAAAAAGAAGAAGAAGAAGAAGAAGAAGAAGTAGAAGAAGTGGACAAAGTGGACGGAGTTGACGAAGTGGAGGAAGTCGACGAAGTTGATGAAGTGGACAAAGTGGAGGAAGTGGAGGAAGTGGAGGAAGTGGAGGAAGTGGAGGAAGTGAAGGAAGTGAAGGAAGTGGACGAAGTCGACGAAGTGGATGGAGTGGACGGAGTGGATGCAGTGGACGAAGTGGACGAGGTGGACGAAGTCGACAAAGCGGACGAAGTGAAGGAAGTGGACGAAGTGGACAAAATCGACGGAGTGGATGAAGTGGAGGAAGTGGAGGTAGTTGACGAAGTGGACGAAGTCAATGAATTGAACGAATTGGACGAAGTGGTTGAAGTGGAAGAAGAAGAAGAAGAAGAAGAAGGAGAAGTAGAAGAAGTGGACGGAGTGGACGAAGTTCACGAAGTCGAGGAAGTGTACGAAGTGCAAGAAGTGGATGAAGTGGAGGAAGTGGATGAAGTGGACGAAGTGGTGGAAGTGGAGGAAGTGGACAAAGTGGACAAAGTGGAGCGAGAAGAGCGAGTGGAGGGAGTGGAAGAAGTTGAGGAAGTGGACCAAGTGGACGAAGTTGTCGAAGTAGACGAATTGGACGAAGAGGAAGATGAAGAAGAAGAAGAAGAAGAAGAAGAAGAAGAAGAAGAAGTTGAAGTTGAAGTAGAAGAAGTGGAGGAAGTGGACGAAAGTGGAGAAAGTGGAGAAAGTGGAGAAAGTCGACGAAGTGGACGAAGTGGAGGAAGTGGAGGAAGTTGACGAAGTGGAGGAAGTGGAGGAAGTGGACGAAGTGGACAAAGTTGACGAAGTTGAAGAAGTGGACGAAGTGGACGAAGTGGACGAAGTGGACGAAGTGAACGAAGTGGAGGAAGTGGAGGAAGCGGAGGAAGTGGAAGAAGTGGAGGAAGTGGAGGAAGTGGAGGAAGTGGACGAACTAGAGGAAGTGGGCGAAGTGGACGAAGTGGCGAAGTGAACGAAGTTGACAAAGTTGACGAAGTGCAGGAAGTGGACAAAGTTGACGAAGTGGAGGAAGTGGGGAAGTGGAGGAAGTGGAGGTAGTGGAGGAAGAGGAGGAAGTGGAGGAAGTGGTAGAAGTGGGCGAAGTGGGGGAAGTGGACAAGGTTGACGAAGTTGACGAAGTTGACGAAGTTTACGAAGTGGACGAAGTGGAGGAAGTGGAGGAAATGGAGGAAGTGGAGTAAGTGGGCGAAGTGGGCGAAGCTGACGAAGTTGACGAAGTTGACGAAGTGGACGAAGTGGAAGAAGTGGAAGAAGTGGAGGAAGTGGCTAAAAGTGGACAAAGTTGACAAAGTTGACGAAGCGGAGGAAGGGGAGGAAGCGGAGGATGCAGAGGAAGTTGAGGAAGTGGACGAAGTGGACGAATTGAATGAACTGGACGAACTGGACGAACTGGACGAAGTGGACGAAGTGGACGAAGTGGAGGAAGTGGGCGAAGTGGACGAAGTGGACTGATGAGTCAATATTTTATTCACTTCACTTAGTTTAGTGTGCTAGAATTAATCAGGGAATTGTGCTTAAATGTCCACTATTTTCCCATTTTTTCTAATTGTGCTCAATTTGATCAGAAATTCTTATTTTAATTAATTTGAGTTGTTTGAGACTAATTATTTGCATTATTGATTGTAGGGAAATTTTTGGACAATATTTTGGGATTTAGAGAAATGCCACATCCATTTTATTTTAAGCTAAAAAGAGAGAGGAGGTGTGAATTTCAATTTCGGGGGTGCACACAACAGCTTATTCGTTCAGCATTGGGCTTGAAGTTGCGGCAGTCCAGCACCCAAATTAAGACGCATCCGGAAGCAGCTAGAGGGTGTGACGGGCAGCTTTCTTAGGTGGTGCGTGAAAAAAAAAAAAAAAGAAAGAGCACACGTCCACGCTCATTTTCTCGGCCCAACCCTTGTGCATTCCAGCAACCAGCTAGGAGAGGGGGTGCACACGGAGATAGACTTCCAAAGCGCAGCACACATCTTTCATTTTCCAGCAGCTCACGGTCTTGAGCTTGAGGGGGTGCACAAAGAAAGCACACTGCAGCCACATCCTTGAAGGAAGAAGCGTTCAGCACACCTGGCCCACGCTTGGCTGCACACATCCAGCAGCTTGGAGATTAAAGCACGTGAGCAGCAGCACCTTGTGAAGAGAAGCCACGGCCCACCACACGCACACTTCACACGGTGTCCAGCAAGCAACAGGCGGTGCACACAGTAACTCGGGAGTCCATCCAGAAAAAGAGAAACACACCTAGCAGAGGACGTGCATGAAGGGAGGGGTGTCTCGGCCCAGGGCAACTGCCTCCCACATAAAAGAAAAGCACATTTCATTTTGAAGGAGAGGTGGGACGTGCGTGGGAGTCGCCACTTGCAGGGGGATGTTTTTCTCTCGGGTTTTTTTTGTTTTAGGCTTTGGTTTTAAAACTTTTTCTTGGAGCTTATACGTTGTTTTGAATGGAGAGAATGGGGAGGCACGTTTGTTTTGTCGATGAATGAAGAGATGATCTTTACTCTGCTTTGCTGATTTACTCATTGATGCTTCCATTTGATTACAACACTTTTTATTGAATGTTCTTTTCTTATTTTGATTCCAATACGTGGATGGCATTGTTGATCTGAGACTGAACCCAATTTGGTCCTTGAGAGACGACCTAGGAGTCACTTCCTAGTACTGTACTGCATTATTCTATGCACAACTTTTGTTGGGAGGTGCGACCCTCGCATCATGGACGAAGTGGAAGAAGTGGAGGAAGTGGAGGAAGTGGAGGAAGTGGCGAAGTGGATGAAGTTAAGGAAGCGGAGGAAGCGGAGGAAGCGAAGGAAACGGAGGAAGCGGAGGAAGTGGAAGCAGTGGGGAAAGTGGACGAATTGAACGAAGTTTACGAACTTGACGAAGTGGAGGAAGTGGAGGTAGTGGACGAAGTCAGTGAATTGAACGAATTGCATGAAGTGGTTGAAGTAAAAAAAGAAGAAGAAGAAGATGAAGTAGAAGAAGTGGACGAAGTGGACGGAGTGGACGAAGTTGACGAAGTCGACGAAGTTGATGAAGTGGACAAATTGGACGAATTGGAGGAACTGGAAGAAGTGAAGGAAGTGAAGGAAGTGGACGAAGTGGACGAAGTGGACGAAGTGGAGGAAGTGGAGGGACTAGAGAAAATGGACGAAGTGGAGGAAGTGGCCGAAGTCAATGAATTGAACGAATTGGACGAAATGGTTGATGTGGAAGAAGAAGAATAAGTAGAAGAAGTCGACGATGTGGACGGAGTGGACGCAGTTGACGAAGTCGACGAAGTGTACGAAGTCGACGAAGTGGACGAAGTGGACGTAGTTGACAAAGTTCACGAAGTGGAGGAAGTGGAGGAAGTTGACGAAGTGGACAAAGTCGACGAAGTGGAGGAAGTGGACGAAGTGGACAAAGTTGACGAAGTTGAAGAAGTGGAGGAAGTGGACGAAGTGGAGGAAGTGGAGGAAGTGGAAGAAGTGGAGGAAGGTTACGAAGTGGATGAAGTGGGCGAAGTGGGCGAAGTGGACGAAGTGGCGAAGTGGACGAAGTTGACGAAGCTGACGAAGTGGAGGAAGTGGACAAAGTTGACGAAGTGGAGGAAGTGGAGGAAGTGGGGAAAGTGGAGGAAGTGGAGGTAGTGGAGGAAGAGGAGCAAGTGGAGGAAGTTGGCCAAGTGGAGGAAGTTGACAAAGTTGACGAAGTGGAGGAAGTGGACGAAGCGGAGGAAGTGGACGAAGTGGACGAAGTGCACGAAGATGAGGAAGTGGAGGAAATGGAGGAAGTGGAGGAAGTGGGCAAAGTGGGCGAAGTGGACGAAGTTGACGCAGTGGACGAAGTAGAAGAAGTGGAGGAAGTGGCGAAGTGGACAAAGTTGACGAAGTTGACGAAGCGGAGGAAGCGGAGGAAGGGGAGGAAGAGGAGGAACCAGAGGAAGAGGAGGAAATGGACGAATTGGACGAACTGGACGAACTGGACGAAGTGGAGGAAGTGGGCGAAGTGGGCGAAGTGGGCGAAGTGGACGAAATGGACGAGGTGGACGAAGTGGAGGAAGTGGCGGAAGTGGAGGAAGTGGAGGAAGTGGAGGAAGTCGAGGAAGTGGCGAAGTGGACGAAGTTAAGGAAGCGGAGGTAGCGGAGGAAGCGAAGGAAGCGGAGGAAGCGGAGGAAGTGGAAGTAGTGGGGGAAGTGGACGAATTGGACGAAGTTTACGAACTTGACGAAGTGGAGGAAGTGGAGATACTGGACGAAGTCAATGAATTGAACGAATTGGATGAAGTGGTTGAAGTCGAAAAAGAAGAAGAAGAAGAAGTAGTAGAAGAAGTGGACGAAGTTGACGAAGTTGACGAAGTCGACGAAGTCGATGAAGTGGACAAATTGGACGAAGTGGAGGAATTGGAAGAAGTGGAGGAAGTGAAGGAAGTGGAGGAAGTGGACGAAGTGGATAGAGTGGACGGAGTGGATTCAGTGGACGAAATGGACGACGTGGACGAAGTCGACGAAGCGGACGAAGAGAAGGAAGTGGAGGAAGTGGACGGAGTTGACGAAGTGGAGGAAGTGGAGGAAGTGGTGGGAGTAGAGAAAATGGACGAAGTGGAGGAAGTGGACGAAGTCAATGAATTGAACGAATTGGACGAAGTGGTTGAAGTGGAAGAAGAAGAAGAAGAAGAAGTAGAAGCAGTGGACGATGTGGACGGAGTGGACGAAGTTGACGAAGTTGACGAAGTGGACGAAGTGGAGGAGGTGGAGGAAGTGGACGAAGTGGAGGTAGTGGCGGAAGTGGAGGAAGTGGAGAAAGTGGAGCGAGAGGAGCAAGTGGAAGAAGTGGAGGAAGTGGACCAAGTGGACGAAGTTTTCGAATTGGACGAATTGGACGAATTGGAAGATGACGAAGAGGAAGAAGAAGTTGAAGTTGAAGTAGAAGAAGTGGAGGAAGTGGAGGAAGTGGACAAAGTGGACACAGTTGACGAAGTTGAAGAAGTGGACGAAATGGACGAACTCGACGAAGTTGACGAAGTTGACGAACTGCATGAAGTTGACGAAGTGGACAAAATTGACGAAGTGGACGATGTTGACGAAGGTGACGAAGGGGACGAAGTGGACGAAGGGGAGCAAAGTTGATGAAGTTGACGAAGTTGACGCAGTGGACGAAGTGGAAGAAGTGGAAGAAGTGGAGGAAGTGGCTAAGTGGACAAAGTTGACAAAGTTGACGAAGCGGAGGAAGCGGAGGAAGGGGAGGAAGCGGAGGAAGCAGAGGAAGTGGAGGAAGTGGACGAAGTGGACGAATTGAACGAACTGGACGAACTGGACGAACTGGACGAAGTGGACCAAGTCGAGGAAGTGGGCGAAGTGGGCGAAGTGGAGGAAGTGGAGGAAGTGGAGGAAGTGGTGAAGTGGACGAAGTTAAGGAAGCGGAGGAAGCGGAGGAAGCGGAGGAAGCGAAGGAAGCGGAGGAAGCGGAGGAAGTGGAAGTAGTGGGGGAAGTGGAGGAAGTGGAGGAAGTGGAGGAAGTTGACGAAGTTGACAAAGTTTGACGAAGTGGACGAAGTGAAGGAAGTTGACAAAGTGTACGAAGTGCAGGAAGTGGACGAAGAGACGAAGTGCCGAAGTGGTGGAAGAAGTGGAGGAAGTGGCGGAAGTGGTGGAAGTGGACGAAGTGGAGGAAGTTGACGAAGTGGAGGAAGTGGACGAAGTGCCGAAGTGGACGAATTGAACGAACTGGACGAAGTGGAGGAAGTGGGCGAAGTGGGGGAAGTGGACGAAGTGGACGAGGTGGAGGAAGTGGAGGAAGTGGAGGAAGTTGAAGGAAGTGGAGGAAGTGGAGGAAGTGGTGAAGTGGACGAAGTTAAGGAAGCGGAGGAAGCGAAGGAAGCGGAGGAAGCGGAGGAAGTGGAAGTAGTGGGGGAAGTGGACGAATTGGACGAAGTTTACGAACTTGACGAAGTGGAGAAAGTGGAGGTAGTGGATGAAGTCAAGGAATTGAACTAATTGGACGAAGTGGTTGAAGTCGAAAAAGAAGAAGAAGAAGAAGAAGTAGAAGAAGTTGACGAAGTGGACGAAGTGAAGGAAGCGGAGGAAGTGGAGGAAGTGGGCGAAGTGGACAAATTGGACGAAGTGGAGCAACTGGAAGAAGTGAAGGAAGTGAAGGAAGTGGACGAAGTGGACGAACTCGATGAAGTGGATGGAGTGGACGGAGTGGATTTAGTGGACGAAGTGGACGAGGTGGACGAAGTCGACGAAGGGACAAAGTGGAGGAAGTGGAGGAAGTGGAGGAAGTGGACGGAGTGGACGAAGTGGAGGAAGTGAAGGAAGTGGAGGGAGTAGAGAAAATGGACGAAGTAGAGGAAGTGGACGAAGTCAATGAATTGAACGAATTGGACGAAGTGGTTGAACTAGAAGAAGAAGAAGAAGAAGAAGAAGTAGAAGAAGTGGACGAAGTGGAGGAAGTGGAGGGAGTAGAGAAAATGGACGAAGTCAATGAATTAAACGAATTGGACGAAGTGGTTGAAGTGGAAGAAGAAGAAGAAGAAGAAGAAGAAGTAGAAGAAGTGGACGATGTGGACGAAGTTGACAAAGTCGACGACGTGTACGAAGTGGACGAAGTGGAGGAGGTGGATGAAGTGGACGAAGTGGAGGAAGTGGCGGAAGTGGAGGAAGTGGAGAAAGTGGAGCGAGAGGAGCGAGTGGAAGAAGTGGAGGAAGTGGACCAAGTGGACGAAGTTTTCGAATTGGACGAAGTGGACGAAGTGGAAGAAGAAGAAGAAGAAGAAGAAGAAGAAGAAGTTGAAGTTGAAGTAGAAGAAGTTGACGAATTGGATGAAGTTGACGTAGTGGACGAAGTTGACGAAGTAGACAGAGTAGAAGAAATGGACGAAGTGGACGAAGTGGACGAAGTGGACGAAGTGGACGAAGTGGACGAAGTGGACGAAGTGGACGAAGTTCACGAAGTGGACGAAGTGGGCGAAGTCGAGGATGTGGACGAAGTGGAGGAAGTTGACAAAGTTGACGAACTGCATGAAGTTGACGAAGTGGACGAACTTGAGGAAGTGGACGATGTGCACGAAGGGGACGAAGGGGACGATGTGGACGAAGTTGACGAAGTGGACGAAGGGGACAAAGTTGACGAAGTGGAGGAAGTGGAGGAAGTGGAGGTAGTGGAGGAAGTGGACGAAGTGGCGAAGTGGACGAAGTTGAAGAAGTGCAGGAAGTGGACGAAGTTTACAAAGTTGACGAACTGGATGAAGTTGACGTAGTGGACGAAGTTGACGAAGTGGACGAAGTAGAAGAAGTGGACGAAGTGGACGAAGATCACGAAGTTGACGAAGTTCACGAAGTTGACGAAGTGGACAAAGTGGAGGTAGTGGACAAAGTAGACGAAGTGGAGGAAGTGGATGAAGTGGAGGAAGTGGGCGAAGTGGAGGAAGCGGACGAAGTTGACAAAGTTGAGGAAGTGGAGGAAGTGGAGGTAGAGGGGGAAGTGGACGAAGTTGGTGAAGTTGACGAAGTCTACGAAGTTGACGAAGTTGACGAGGTGGACGAAATGGAGGAAGAAGTGGAGGAAGTGGAGGAAGCGGAGGAAGTGAAGGAAGTGGAGGAAGTGGAGGAAGTGGAGGAAGTGGAGGAAGTGGAGGAAGTGGAGGAAGTGGAGGAAGTGGACGATGTGGCGAAGTGGAGGAAGTGGTGGAAGTGGAGGAAGTGGACAAAGTGGACGAAGTCAATGAAGTGGACGAAGTGGACGAAATGGAGGAAGAAGTGGATGAAGTGGAGGAAGTGGAGGAAGTGGAGGAAGTCGAGGAAGTTGACGAAGTTGACGAAGTTGCCGAAGTTGACGAAGTGGACGAAGTGAAGGAAGTTGACGAAGTGGACGAAGTGCAGGAAGTGGAGGAAGAGGAGGAAGTGGCGAAGTGGACGAAGTGTAGGAAGTAGAGGAAGTGGACGAAGTGGCGAAGTGGCGAAGTGGTGGAAGAAGTGGAGGAACTGGCGGAAGTGGAGGAAGTTGACGAAGTGGACGATGTGGAGGAAGTGGACGAAGTGCCGAAGTGGACGAAGTTGACGAAATGAACGATGTGAAGCAAGTAGGAGGAAGCGGAGGAAGGGGAGGAAGTGGATGAACTTGACGAAGTTGACGAAGTGGAGGAAGTGGAGGAAGTGGGTGAAATGGGTGAAGTGGAGGAAGTGGAGGGAGTGGAGGAAGTGGATGTAGAGGAGGTAGTGGAGGTAGTGGAGCAAGTGAACGATGTCGACGAAGGTGACGAAGTAGACGAAGTAGACGAAGTGGACGAAGTAGAAGAAGTGGACGAAGTGGACGAAGTTGACGAAGTTGACGAAGTGGACGAAGTGGACGACGTTGACGAAGTAGAAGAAGTGGACGAATCGGACGAAGTTGACGAAAAGGAGGAAGTGGACGAAGTGGAGGAAGTGGACGAAGTGGAGGAAGTGGACGAAGTGGAGGAAGTGGACGAAGTGGAGGAAGTGGAGGAAGTGGAGGAAGTGTAGATAGTGAAGGAAGTGGACGAAGTGTACGAAGTGGACGAAGTTGACGAAGTGGAGGAAGTGGACGAAGTGGATGAAGTGGAAAAAGTGGAGGAATTGCAGGAAGTGGGCGAAATGGGGGAAGTGGACGAATTGGGCGAAGTGGAGGAAGTGGACGAAGTTGACGAAGCGGAGGAAGCGGAGGAAGTGGAGGAAGCGGAGGAAGTGGAGGTAGTGGAGGATGTGGAGGAAGTGGAGGAAGTGTATGAAGTGTACGAAGTTGACGAAGTGGACGAAGTGGAGGTAGTGGAGGAAGTGGTGAAAGTGGAGGTAGAGGGGGAAGTGGACGAAGTTGGTGAAGTTGACGAACTCTACGAAGTTGACGAAGTTGACTAGCTTGACGAAGTGGACGAAGTTGACGAAGTAGACGAATTGGACGAATTGGACGAAGTTGACAAAGTTGACGAAGTGGAGGAAGTGGAGGAACAGGACGAGGTGCCGAAGTTGACGAAGTGGACGAAGTTGAGGAAGAGGACGAAGTGGAGGTAGTGGACGAAGTGCAGGAAGTGGAGGAAGTGTACGAAGCGGACCAAGTGGACGAAGTGGAGGTAGTGGAGGTAGTGGAGGTAGTGGAGGTAGTGGAGGTAATGGAGGAAGTGGGGGAAGTGGAGGAAGTGGTGAGGTGGGCGAAGTGGGCGAAGTGGGTGAAGTTGACGAAGTTGACGAAGTGGACGAATTGGACGAAGTTGACGAAGTAGACGAATTGACGAAGTTGACGAAGTGGAGCAAGTGGAGGAAGAGTACGAAGAGGACGAGGTGCCGAAGTTGACGAAGTGGACGAAGTTGAGGAAGAGGACGAAGTGGAGGTAGTGGACGAAGTGCAGGAAGTGGAGGAAGTGTACGAAGCGGACCAAGTGGACGAAGTGGAGGTAGTGGAGGTAATGGAAAAAGTGGAGGAAGTGGAGGAAGTGGCGGAGTGGACGAAGTGGGCGAAGTGGGCGAAGTGGTGAAGTTGACGAAGTTGACGAAGTGGACGAAGTGGACAAATTGGACGAAGTGGACGAAGTGGAGGAAGTTGACGTAGTTGACGAAGTTGACAAAGTGGAGGAAGTGGAGGAAGAGGCCGACGTGGACGAGGTGGACGAAGTTGACGAAGTGGACGAAGTTAAGGAAGTGGACGAAGTTGAGGAAGTGGACGAAGTTGATGAAGTGGACGAAGTGGCGAAGTGAACGAACTTGACGAATCGGAGGAAGCGGAGGAAGTGGCGGAAGTGGACGAAGTTGGCGGAGTAGACAAAGTGGAGGAAGTGGAAGAAGTGGACGAACTGGACGAAGTTGACGAAGTGGACGAAGTGGACGAAGGGGACAAAGGGGACGAAGTTGACGAAGTTTACGAAGTTGACCAAGTTGACGATGTGGACGAAGTAGACGAAATGGACGAAGTGGACGAAGTTAACGAAGTGGACGAAGTGGACGAAGTGGACGAAGTGGATGAAGATGTCGAAGTGGACGAAATGGACGAATTGGACAAAGTGGAGGAACTGAAAGAAATGAAGGAAGTGAAGGAAGTGGACGAAGTCGACGAAGTGGATGGAGTGGGCGGAGTGGATTCAGTGGACGAAGTCGACAAAGCAGACGAAGTGGAGGAAGTGGACGGAGTGGACGAAGTGGAGGAAGTGGAGGGAGTAGAGAAAATGGACGAAGTCAATGAATTAAACGAATTGGACGAAGTGGTTGAAGTGGAAGAAGAAGAAGAAGAAGAAGAAGAAGTAGAAGAAGTGGACGATGTGGACGAAGTTGACAAAGTCGACGACGTGTACGAAGTGGACGAAGTGGAGGAGGTGGATGAAGTGGACGAAGTGGAGGAAGTGGCGGAAGTGGAGGAAGTGGAGAAAGTGGAGCGAGAGGAGCGAGTGGAAGAAGTGGAGGAAGTGGACCAAGTGGACGAAGTTTTCGAATTGGACGAAGTGGACGAAGTGGAAGAAGAAGAAGAAGAAGAAGAAGAAGAAGTTGAAGTTGAAGTAGAAGAAGTTGACGAATTGGATGAAGTTGACGTAGTGGACGAAGTTGACGAAGTAGACAGAGTAGAAGAAATGGACGAAGTGGACGAAGTGGACGAAGTGGACGAAGTTCACGAAGTGGACGAAGTGGGCGAAGTCGAGGATGTGGACGAAGTGGAGGAAGTTGACAAAGTTGACGAACTGCATGAAGTTGACGAAGTGGACGAACTTGAGGAAGTGGACGATGTGCACGAAGGGGACGAAGGGGACGATGTGGACGAAGTTGACGAAGTGGACGAAGCGGACAAAGTTGACGAAGTGGAGGAAGTGGAGGAAGTGGAGGTAGTGGAGGAAGTGGACGAAGTGGCGAAGTGGACGAAGTTGAAGAAGTGCAGGAAGTGGACGAAGTTTACAAAGTTGACGAACTGGATGAAGTTGACGTAGTGGACGAAGTTGACGAAGTGGACGAAGTAGAAGAAGTGGACGAAGTGGACGAAGATCACGAAGTTGACGAAGTTCACGAAGTTGACGAAGTGGACAAAGTGGAGGTAGTGGACAAAGTAGACGAAGTGGAGGAAGTGGATGAAGTGGAGGAAGTGGGCGAAGTGGAGGAAGCGGACGAAGTTGACAAAGTTGAGGAAGTGGAGGAAGTGGAGGTAGAGGGGGAAGTGGACGAAGTTGGTGAAGTTGACGAAGTCTACGAAGTTGACGAAGTTGACGAAGTGGACGAAATGGAGGAAGAAGTGGAGGAAGTGGAGGAAGCGGAGGAAGTGAAGGAAGTGGAGGAAGTGGAGGAAGTGGAGGAAGTGGAGGAAGTGGAGGAAGTGGAGAAAGTGGAGGAAGTGGACGATGTGGCGAAGTGGAGGAAGTGGTGGAAGTGGAGGAAGTGGACAAAGTGGACGAAGTCAATGAAGTGGACGAAGTGGACGAAATGGAGGAAGAAGTGGATGAAGTGGAGGAAGTGGAGGAAGTGGAGGAAGTCGAGGAAGTTGACGAAGTTGACGAAGTTGCCGAAGTTGACGAAGTGGACGAAGTGAAGGAAGTTGACGAAGTGGACGAAGTGCAGGAAGTGGAGGAAGAGGAGGAAGTGGCGAAGTGGACGAAGTGTAGGAAGTAGAGGAAGTGGACGAAGTGGCGAAGTGGCGAAGTGGTGGAAGAAGTGGAGGAACTGGCGGAAGTGGAGGAAGTTGACGAAGTGGACGATGTGGAGGAAGTGGACGAAGTGCCGAAGTGGACGAAGTTGACGAAATGAACGATGTGAAGCAAGTGGAGGAAGCGGAGGAAGGGGAGGAAGTGGATGAACTTGACGAAGTTGACGAAGTGGAGGAAGTGGAGGAAGTGGGTGAAATGGGTGAAGTGGAGGAAGTGGAGGGAGTGGAGGAAGTGGATGTAGAGGAGGTAGTGGAGGTAGTGGAGCAAGTGAACGATGTCGACGAAGGTGACGAAGTAGACGAAGTGGACGAAGTAGACGAAGTGGACGAAGTAGAAGAAGTGGACGAAGTGGACGAAGTTGACGAAGTTGACGAAGTGGACGAAGTGGACGACGTTGACGAAGTAGAAGAAGTGGACGAATCGGACGAAGTTGACGAAAAGGAGGAAGTGGACGAAGTGGAGGAAGTGGACGAAGTGGAGGAAGTGGACGAAGTGGAGGAAGTGGACGAAGTGGAGGAAGTGGAGGAAGTGGAGGAAGTGGAGGAAGTGGAGGAAGTGGAGGAAGTGGAGGAAGTGGAGGAAGTGGAGGTAGAGAGGGAAGTGGACGAACTTGGTGAAGTTGACGAAGTTGACGACGTGGACGAAGTTGACAAAGTGGACGAATTGGACGAAGTGGATTAAGTTGACGAAGTTGACCAAGCGGAGGAAGTGGAGGAAGAGGACGAAGAGGACGAGGTGGACAAAGTGGAAAAAATTGAGGAAGTGGGGGAAGCGGAGGAAGTGGAGGAAGTGGACGATGTGGCGAAGTGGACGAAGTGGACGAAGCGGAGGAAGTAGAGGAAGCGGTGGAAGTGGCAGAAGTTGACGAAGTAGACGAAGTTGACGAACTAGAAGAAGTGGACGAAGTGGACGAAGTTGAGGAAGTTGAGGAAGTTGACGAAGAGGACGAAGTGGACGAAGTGGAGGAAGCGGAGGAAGTGGAGGAAGTGGAGGTAGAGGGGGAAGTGGACGAAGTTGGTGAAGTTGACGAAGTTGAAGAAGTGGAGGAAGTGGAGAAATTGCAGGAAGTGGAGGTAGAGGGGGAAGTGGACGAAGTTGGTGAAGTTGACGAAGTCTACGAAGTTCACGAAGTTGACGAAGTTGACGAAGTGGACGAAGTGGACGAATTGGACGAATTGGACGAAGTGGACGAAGTGGGCGTAGTGGACGAAGTGGACGAAGGGGACGAAGTTGACGAAGTGGAGGAAGTGGAGGAAGTGGAGGTACCGGACGAAGTGGGCGAAATGGACGAAGTTGACGAAGTGGCGAAGTTGACGAAGTGGGCGAAGTGGACGAAGTGGACGAAGTGGACGAAGTTGAAGTAGTGGAGGAGGTGGAGGAAGTGGAGGTAGGGGGGGAAGTGGACGAAGTTGGTGAAGTTGACGACGTTGACGAAGTGGACGAAGTTGACGAAGTGGAAGAATTGGACGAAGTGGAGGAAGTGGACGAAGTTGACGAAGTGGAGGAAGTGGACGAAGTGGAGCAAGAGGACGAGGTGGACGAAGTTGACGAAGTTGAAGAAGTGGACGAAGTTGACAAAGTGGACGAAGTTGACGAAGTGGACGAAGTTGACGAAGTGGAGGAAGTGGAGGAAGTGGAGGAAGTGGAGGAAGTGGACGATGTGGCGAAGTGGACGAAGCGAAGGAAGCGGAGGAAGCGGAGGAAGCGGTGGAAATGGCGAAACTGGAGGAAGTGGACGAAGTGGGCGGAGTTGACGAAGTGGACAAAGTGGAGGAAGTTGACGAAGTGGACGAAGTGGACGAAGGGGACAAAGTTGACGAAGTGGAGGAAGTGGAGGGAGTGGAGGACGTGGACGAAGTTGACGAAGTGGGGAAGTGGACGAAGTTGACGAAGTGGCGAGGAGGACGAAGTTGAAGAAGTGCAGGAAGTGGACGAAGTGGACGAAGTTGTCAAAGATGACGAACTGGATGAAGTTGGCGAAGTGTTCGAAGTTGACGAAGTGGACGAAGTTGACGATGTGGACGAAGGGGAAGAAGGAGACGAAGGGGACGAAGTTGACGAATTGGACAAAGTTGACGAAGTGGACGAAGTTGACGCGGTTGACGAAGTGGACGAAGTGGAGGAAGTGGAGGAAATGGAGGAAGTGGACGAAATTGAGGAAGTGGACAAAGCGAAGAAGAAGAAGAAGAAGAAGTTGAAGTAGAAGAAGTGGACGAAGTGGACGAAGAGACGAAGTGGACAAAGTGGACGAAGTGGAGGAATTGGAGGAAGTGGAGGAAGTGGAGGAAGTGAACGAAGTGGAGTAAGTGTACGAAGTAGACGAAGTGGACGAACTGGACGAACTGGAAGAAGTGGACGATGTGGAGGAAGTGGAGGAAGTGGGCGAAGTGGGCGAAGTGTAGGAAGTGGAGGAAGTGGAGGAAGTGGACGACGTTGACGAAGTGGACGAAGTGAAGGAAGCGGAGGAAGTGAAGGAAGCGGTGGAAGTGGACGAGGTGGAGGAAGTGGAGGAAGTGGTGGAAGTGGCGGAAGTGGAGGAAGTGAAGGAAGTGGAGGAAGTGGAGGAAGTTGACGAAGTGGAGGAAGTGGAGGAAGTGGGAGAAGTGGACGAAGTGGAGGAAGTGGACAAAGTTGACAAAGTGGAGGAAGTGGAGGAAGTGGACGAAGAGGAGGAAGTGGACGAAGATGACGAAGTGGAGGAAGTGGAGGATATTGATGAAGTGGAGGAAGAGGAGGAAGTGGACGAAGTGGAGGAAGTGGAGGAAGTGGAGGAAGTGGAGGAAGTTGAGGAAGTGGACGAAGTGGACGAAGAGGAGGAAGTTGACGAAGTGGAGGAAGTGGAGGAAGTTGACGAAGTGGACAAAGTGGAGATAGTGGTTGAAGTGGAGGAAGTGGGGGAAGTGGAAGAAGTGGACGAAATTGAGGAAGTGGACAAAGCAAAGAAGAAGAAGAAGAAGACGAAGAAGAAGTTGAAGTATAAGAAGTGGACGAAGTGGACGAAGTGGACGAAGTGGACGAAGTAGACGAAGTTGGCGAAGTGGACGAACTGGAGGATGTTGATGAAGTGGAGGAAGAGGAGGAAGTGGACGAAGTGGAGGAAGTCGAAGAAGTTGAGGAAGTGGAGAAAGTGGACTAAGTGGAGCGAGTGGAGGAAGTGGATGAAGTTGTCTAAGTAGACGAATTGGACGAATTGGACGAAGTGGATGAAGGGGATGAAGTGGAAGAAGATCAAGAAGAAGAAGAAGAAGAAGGTTAAGTAGAAGAAGTGGAGGAAGTGGATAAAGTTGACGAGATTGAAGAAGTTGACGAAGTTGACGACGTGGAGGAAGTGGACGAGGTTGACGAGGTTGACAAGGTGGACGAAATGGATGAACTGGACGAAGTGGAGGAAGTGGGGGAAGTGGGGGAAGTGCAGGAAGTGGAGGAAGAAGTGGAAGAAGTGGATGAAGTAGACGAAGTGAACGAATTGGACCAAGTGGACAAAGGTTACGAAGTGGACGAAGTTGACGAACTCGAGGAAGTGCACGAAGTGGATGAAGCCGAGGAAGTGGAGGAAGTGGAGGGAGTGGATGAAGTGGACGAAATAGAGGATGTGGAGGAAGTGGATGGAGTAGAGGAAGTGGACGAAGTGGACAGAGTGGACGAAGTCGATGAATTGAACGAATTGGACAAATTGGACAAAGTGGAGAAAGTGCACAAAGCGGAGGAAGTGGAGGTAGTGGAGGAAGACAGAGTTGTCGAACTGAACGAAGTGGACGGAGTGGACGAATTGGACGAAGTGGATGAAGTGGATGACGTGCAAGAAGAAGAAGGAGAAGAAGAAGAAGAAGAAGAAGAAGAAGTTGAAGTAGAAGAAGATTTCGAAGTGGACGAAGTGGACGAAGCGGGGGAAGCGGAGGAAGTTGAGGAAGTGGACGAAGTTGAGGAAGTGGACGAAGTTGACAAAGTTGACGAAGTGGACGAAGTTGACGAAGTGGACGAAGTTGACGAAGTGGACCAAGTTGACGAAGTCGAGGAATTGGAGGAGGTGGATGAAGTTGAGGAAGTGGAGGAAGTGGACGAAATTGAGGAAGTGGAGGAATTGGAGGAAGTGGGCGAAGTGGGGCAAGTGGACGAATTGGAAGAAGTGGGAGAAGTGGAGGAAGTGGAGGAAGTGGAGGAAGTGGACGAAGAGGAGGAAGCGGAGGAAGTAGAGGAAGCGGAGGAAGCGGAGGAAGCGGAGCAAGTGGAGGTAGTGGACGAAGTGGAGGAAGAGGAGGAAGTGTATGAAGTTTACGAAGTTGACGAAGTGGACGATGTGGAGGTAGTGGAGGAAGTGGAGGTAGAGGCGGAAGATGACGAAGTTGGTGAAGTTGACGAAGTTCACGAAGTTGACGAGGTTGACGAGGTTGACGAGGTTGACGAGGTTGACGAAGTTGACGAGGTGGACGAAGTGGATGAAGTTGGCAAAGTAGACGAATTGGACGAAGTGGACGAAGTTGACGAAGTGGAGGAATTGGAGGAAATGGAGGAAGAGGACGAGGTGGACGAAGTTGACGAAGTGGACGAAGTTGAGGAAGTGGATGAAGTGGAGGAAGTCGAGGAAGTGGACGATGTGGCGAAGTGGACGAAGAGGAGGAAGCGGAGGAAGCGGTGGAAGTGGCGGAAGTGGAGGAAGTGGATGGAGTTGACGAAGTGGACGAAGTGGACGAAATGGACAAAGTGGACGAGGTGGACAAAGTGGACGTAGGGGACGAAGGGGACAAAGTTGACGAAGTGGAGGAAGTGGAGGAAGTGGACGAAGTGTAGGAAGGTTACGAAGTGGACGAAGTGTAGGAAGGTTACGAAGTGGACGAAGTGGACGAAGTGGACGAACTGGATGAAGTGGACGAAGTGGACGAACTGGAGGTAGTGGGCGAAGTGGGCGAAGTGGACGAAGTAGAGGAAGTGAAGGAAGTGGACGAAGTGGCGAAGTGGATGAACTTGACGAAGCGAAGGAAGCGGACGAAGTGGACGAAGTTGGCGGAGTTGACGAAGTGGTGGAAGTGGACGAAATGGAGGAAGGTTACGAAGTGGACGAAGTGGATGAAGTGGACGAAGTGGGCGAAGTGGGTGAAGTGGACGAAGTGGAGGAAGTGGACGAAGTTGACGAAGTAGAGGAAGTGGAGGAAGTGGCGAAGTGGACGAAGTTGACGAAGTGGACCAAGTTGACGAAGTGGAGGAATTGGAGGAAGTGGATGAAGTTGACGAAGTGGAGGAAGTGGAGGAAATGGAGGAACTGGAGGAACTGGAGGAAGTGGAGGTAGTGGAGGAAGTGGAGGAAGTGGACGAAGTAGACGAAGTGGAGGAAGTGGACGAAGCGGAGAAAGTGAAGGAAGTGGAGGAAGTGGAGGAAGTGGAGGAAGTCGATGAAGTGGACGAAGTGGAGGAAGTGGCGGAAGTGGAGCGAGTGGAGCGAGTGGAGCAAGTCGAGGAAGTGGACCAAGTGCACGATGTTGTCGAAGTAGACGAATTGGACGAAGTGTAAGAAGAAGAAGAAGAAGAGGAAGAAGAAGAAGTTGAAGTGGAGTAAGTGGACGAAGTGGACGAAGTGCACTAAGTTGACGAAGTTGAAGAAGTTGACGAAGTGGAGGAAGTGGACGAAGTTGATGAAGTGGACGAAGTCGACGATGTGGATGATGTGGACCATGTTGACAAAGTGGACAAAGTGGAGGAAATGGAGGAAGTGGATGAAGTGGACGAAGTGGAGGAAGAGGCGGAAATGGAGCAAGTGGAGAAATTGGAGCGAGTGTAGCGAGTGGAGGAAGTAGACCAAGTGGACGAAGTTGTCAAAGTAGACGAATTGGACGAATTGGACGAAGTGGACGAAGTGGACGAAGTGGAAGATTAAGAAGAATAGCAGAAGCAGAAGAAGAAGAAGTTGAAGTAGAAGAAGTGGAGAAAGTGGACGAAGTGGAGGAAGAGGACAAAGTTGACGAAGTTGAAGAAGTTGACGAAGTGGAGGAAGTGGAGGAAGTAGAGGAAGTGGACGAAGTGGACAAATTGGACGAAGATGACTAAATTGACGAAGTTGACGAAGGGGAGGAAGTGGAGGAAGTGGACAAAGTTGACGAAGTGGAGTAGGCGGAGGAAGTGGAGGAAGCGGAGGTAGTGGAGGAAGCGGAGGAAGTGGAGGAAGTGGAGGAAGTGGAGGTAGTGGACGAGGTGGAGGAAGTGGAGGAAGTCGCGAAGTGGACGAAGTGGGCCAAGTGGGCGAAGTGGGCAAAGTGGATGAAGTTGACGAAGTTGACGAATTTGACAAAGTGGAGGAACTGGAGGAAGAGGACGAAGTGGACGAGGTGGACGAAGTTGACGAAGTGGACGAAGTTGATGAAGTGGACGAAGTGGACAAAGTGGAGGAAGTGGACAAAGTGGCGAAGTGGAGGAACTTGACGAAGCGAAGGAAGCGGAGCAAGTGGTGGAAGTGGACGAAGTTGGCGGAGTTGACGAAGTGGAGGAAGTGGACGAAATGGAGGAAGGTTAGAAGTGGACGAAGTGGACGAAGTGGGCGAGGTGGGCGAAGTGGACGAAGTTGACGAAGTTGACGAAGTGAACGAAGTGGAGGAAGTGGACGAAGTTGACGAAGTAGAGGAAGTGGACGAAGTTGGTGAAGTGGAGGAAGTGGAGGAAGTGGAGGAAGTGGCGAAGTGGACGAAGTGGACGAAGTTGACGAAGTTGACGAAGTGGAGGAAGTGAACGAAGTTGACAAAGTAGAGGAAGTGGACGAAGTTGACAAAGTGGAGGAAGTGGAGGTAGTGGAGGAAGTGGAGGAAGTGGAGGAAGTGGAGGAAGTGGAGGAACTGGAGCAAGTGGAGGAAGTGGACGAAGTGGAGGAAGTGGACGAAGTGGAGGAAGTGGCGAAAGTTGCGGAAGTGGATGAAGTTGACGAAGTGGAGGAAGCACAGGAAGCAGAGGAAGCGGAGGAAGTGTAGGAAGTGTAGGAAGTGGAGGAAGTGGAGGAAGTGTACGAAGTGTACGAAGTGGACCATGTGGACGAAGTGGACGAAGTGGAGGTAGTGGAGCTAGTGGAGGATGTGGAGGATGTGGAGGAAGTGGAGGAAGTGGCAAAGTGGACGAAGTGGACGAAGTGGGCGAAGTGGACGAAGTGGACGTTTTGGGCGAAGTTGTCGAAGTAGACGAATTGGACGAATTGGACGAAGTGGACGAAGTGGAAGATGAAAAAGAAGAAGCAGAAGAAGAAGAAGTTCAGGTAGAGTAAGTGGAGGATGTGGACGAAGTGGACAAAGTTGACGAAGTTGAAAAAGTTGACGAATTTGACGAAGTGGAGGAAGTGGAGGAAGTGGACAAAGTGGACGAAGTGGACTAAGTTGACGAAGTGGACGAAGTTGACGAAGTGGATGAAGTTGACGAAGTGGAGGAAACAGAGGAACCGGAGGAAGCGGAGGAAGTGGAGGAAGTGGAGGTAGTGGACGAAGTGGAGGAAGTGTACGAAGTGGACCAAGTGGAGGAAGTGGAGGAAGTGGAGGAAGTGGGCGAAGTGGACGATGTGGGCGAAGTGGGCGAAGTGGGCGAAGTTGACGAAGTGGACGAAGCGGACAAAGTGGACGAAGTGGACGAAGTGGAAAAATTGGACAAAGTGGACGAAGTGCACGAAGTGGACGAAGTTGACGAAGTTGACGATGTTGACAAAGTGGAGGAAGTGGAGGAAGAAGAGGACGAGGTGGACGAAGTAAACGAAGTGCACGAAGTTAAAGAAGTGGACAAAGTGGACGAAGCGAAGGAAGTTGAGGAAGTGGACGAAGTGGCGAAGTGGACGAACTTGACGAACCGGAGGAAGCGGAGGAAGCAGAGGAAGTGGTGGAAGTGGACGAAGTTGGCGGAGTTGACGAAGTGGAGGAAGTGGACGAAGTTGACGAAGTGGACGAAGTGGACGAAGTGGACGAAGGGGACGAAGTTGACGAAGTTTACGAAGTTGACCAAGTTGACGATGTGGACGAAGTGGATGAAATGGACGAAGTGCACGAAGTTGACGAAGTGGACAAAGTGGATGAAGATGTCGAAGTGGACAGAGCGGAGGAAGCGGAGGAAGTTGAGGAAGTGGACGAAGTTGACGAAGTGGACGAAGTTGACGATGTTGACGAAGTGGACCAAGTTGACGAAGTGGAGGAATTGGAGGAAGTGAATGAAGTGGAGGAAGTGGATGAAATTGAGGAAGTGGACGAAATTGAGCAAGTGGAGGAAGTGGAGGAAGTCTAGATAGTGAAGGAAGTGGACGAAGTGGAGAAAGTGGAGGAAGTGGACGAAGTTGACGAAGTGGAGGAAGTGGACGAAGTGGATGAAGTGGAAAAAGTGGAGGAATTGCAGGAAGTGGGCGAAGTGGGGGAAGTGGACGAAGTGGGCGAAGTGGAGGAAGTGGACGAAGTAGACGAAGTTGACGAAGCGGAGGTAGTGGAGGAAGTGGAGGTAGTGGAGGATGTGGAGGAAGTGGAGGAAGTGTATGAAGTGTACGAAGTTGACGAAGTGGACGAAGTGGAGGTACTGAGGAAGTGGTGAAAGTGGAGGTAGAGGGGGAAGTGGACGAAGTTGGTGAAGTTGACGAACTCTACGAACTTGAGGAAGTTGACGAGCTTGACGAAGTGGACGAAGTTGACGAAGTAGACGAATTGGACGAAGTTGACAAAGTTGACGAAGTGGAGGAAGTGGAGGAAGAGGACGAGGTGCCGAAGTTGACGAAGTGGACGAAGTTGAGGAAGAGGACGAAGTGGAGGAAGTGGAGGTAGTGGACGAAGTGCAGGAAGTGGAGGAAGTGTACGAAGCGGACCAAGTGGACGATGTGGAGGTAGTGGAGGAAGTGGAGGTAGTGGAGGTAATGGAGGAAGTGGAGGAAGTGGAGGAAGTGGTGAAGTGGACGAAGTGGGCGAAGTGGGCGAAGTGGGTGAAGTTGACGAAGTTGACGAAGTGGACGAATTGGACGAAGTTGACGAAGTAGACGAATTGGACGAAATTGACGAAGTGGAGGAAGTGGAGGAAGAGTACGAAGAGGACGAGGTGCCGAAGTTGACGAAGTGGACGAAGTTGAGGAAGAGGACGAAGTGGAGGAAGTGGAGGTAGTGGACGAAGTGCAAGAAGTGGAGGAAGTGTACGAAGCGGACCAAGTGGAGGAAGTGGAGGTAGTGGAGGTAGTGGAGGTAGTGGAGGTAGTGGAGGTAATGGAAAAAGTGGAGGAAGTGGCGAAGTGGACGAAGTGGGCGAAGTGGGCGAAGTGGGCGAAGTGGGCGAAGTGGGTGAAGTTGACGATGTTGACGAAGTGGACGAAGTGGACAAATTGGACGAAGTGGACGAAGTGGAGGAAGTTGACGTAGTTGACGAAGTTGACAAAGTGGAGGAAGTGGAGGAAGAAAACGAAGTGGACGAGGTGGACGAAGTTGACGAAGTGGACGAAGTTAAGGAAGTGGACGAAGTTGAGGAAGTGGACGAAGTGGCGAAGTGAACGAACTTGACGAATCGGAGGAAGCGGAGGAAGTGGCGGAAGTGGACGAAGTTGGCGGAGTAGACGAAATGGAGGAAGTGGAAGAAGTGGACGAACTGGACGAAGTTGACGAAGTGGACGTAGTGGACGAAGTGGACGAAGGGGACGAAGTTGACGAAGTTTACGAAGTTGACCAAGTTGACGATGTGGACGAAGTAGACGAAATGGACGAAGTGGACGAAGTTAACGAAGTGGACGAAGTGGATGAAGATGTCGAAGTGGACGAAGTGGACGAAGCGGAGGATGTTGAGGAAGTGGAGGAAGTGGAGGAAGTGGAGAAAGTGGAGGAAGTGGACGAAATTGAGGAAGTGGACGAAGTGGACGAAGTTGACGAAGTGGACGAAGTGGACGAAGTGGACGAAATAGACGAAGTGGACGAAGTGGACGAAGTGGACGAAGTTGACGAAGTGGACGAAGTGGACGAAGGGGACAAAGTTGACGAATTGGAGGAAATGGAGGAAGTGGAGGAAGTGGAGGAAGTGGAGGAAGAGGAGGTAGTGGACGAAGTGGACGAAGTTGACGAAGTGGGGAAGTGGACGAACTGGATGAAGTTGACGAAGTGGATTAAGTTGACGAAGTGGACGAAGTTGACGAAGTTAACGAATTGGAGGAAGTGGAGGAAGAGGAGGAAGAGGACGAGGTGGACGAAGTGGACGAAGTTGAGGAAGTGGACGAAGTGGATTAAGTGGAAGGAGTGGAGGAAGTGAAGGAAGTGGGGGAAATAGAGGAAGTGTAGGAAGTGGACGATGTGGCGAAGAGGACGAAGCTGACGAAGCGGAGGAAGCAGAGGTAGTGACAGTAGTGGCGGAAGTGGACGAAGTGGGCGGAGTGGACGAAGTGGACAAAGTGGGCGGAGGGGACAAAGTGGACGAAGTGGACGAAGTGGACGAAGTGGACAAAGTAGACGAAGTGGACGAAGTGGACAAAGTGGACGAAGGGGACGAAGTTGACGAATTGGAGGAAGTGGAGGAAGTGGAGGAAGTGAACAAAGTTGACGAAGTTGGCGAAGTGGCGAAGTGGACGAAGTTCAAGAAGTGCAGGAAGTGGACGAAGTGGATGAAGTTGACGAAGTGAACGAAGTTGACTAAATGGAGGAAGAAGTGGATGAAGTGGAGGAAGTGGAGGAAGAGGTTGAAGTGGCGAAGTGGCGAAGTGGATGAAATGAACGATGTGAAGGAAGTCGAGGAAGTGGAGGAAGGGGAGGAAGTGGATGAAGTGGATGAACTTGACGAAGTTGACAAAGTTGACGAAGTGGAGGAAGTGGAGTAAGTGGGTGAAATGGGCGAAGTGGAGGAAGTGGAGGAAGTAGAGGAAGTGGAGGAAGTGGAGGAAGTGGAGGAAGTGGAGGTAGTGGAGTAAGTCGACGAAGTTGACGAAGGTGACGAAGGTGACGAAGTAGACGAAGTTGACGAAGTAGAAGAACTGGACGAAGTTGATGAAGTTGACGAAGTGGAGGAAGTGGACGAAGTGGAGGAAGTGGAGGAAGTGGAGGAAGTGGACGAAGTGGAGGAAGTGGAGGAAGTGGAGGAAGTGGAGGTAGTGGAGGAAGTTGACGAAGTTGACGAAGGTAACGAAGTAGACGAAGTTGGAGGTAGTGTTGGAAGTCGACGAAGTTGACGAAGGTGACGAAGTTGACGAAGTAGAAGAACTAGACGAATTTGATGAAGTTGACGAAGTGGAGGAAGTGGACGAAGTGGCGAAGTGTCAAAGTGGACGAAGTTGGCGAAATGAACGATGTGAAGGAAGTGGAGGAAGCGGAGGAAGGGGAGCACGTGGACGAAGTGGATGAACTTGACGAAGTTTACGAAGTAGAGGAAGTGGAGGAAGTGGAGGAAGTGGAGGTAGTGGAGGAAGTCGACGAAGTTGACGAAGGTGACGAAGTAGACGAAGTTGATGAAGTCGACGAAGTGGACGACGTGGACGAAGTCGGCAAAGTGGTGGAAGTGGACGAAGTTGACGAAGTGGAGGAAGTGGAGGAAGTGGAGGTAGAAGGGGAAGTGGACGAAGTTGGTGAAGTTGCCGAAGTCTACGAAGTGGACGAATTCGACGAAGTGGACGAAGTGGACCAAGTGGACGAAGTTCACGAAGTGGAGGAAGTGGAGGAAGTGGAGGAAGTGGAGGAAGAGAAGGAAGTGGAGGAAGTGGAAGGAAGTGGAGAAAGTGGAGGAAGTGGGCGATGTGGCGAAGTGGACGAAGCGGAGGAAGCGGCCGTAGTGGCAGAAGTGGACGAAGTGGGCGGAGTTGACGTAGTGAACGAAGTGGAGGAAGTGGAGGAAGTTGACGAAATGGAGGAAGAAGTGGATGAAGTGGAGGAAGTGGAGGAAGAGGAGGAAGTGGAGGAAGTGGAGGAAGTTGACGAAGTGGAGGAAGTTGACGAAGTGGACGAAATGGACGAAGTGGAGGAGGTGGAGGAAGTGGACGAACTTGACGAAATGAACGATGTGAAGGAAGTGGAGGAAGCGGAGGAAGGGGAGGAAGTGGTGAAATGGGCGAAGTGGACGGAGTTGACGAAGTGGACGAAATGGAGGAAGTGCAGGAAGTGGAGGAAGTGGAGGTAGTGGAGGAAGTGGAGGTAGAAGAAGTGGACGAAGTGGAAGAAGTTGACGAAGTGGACGAAGTGGGCGAAGTGGGCGAAGTGGGCGAAGTGGAGGAAGTCAACGAAGTTGACGAAGTGGAGGAAGTGGAGGAAGTGGAGGTAGAGGGGGAAGTGGACGAAGTTGGTGAAGTTGACGAAGTCTACAAAGCTGATGAAGTTGACAAAGCTGACGAAGTGGACGAAGTGGACGAATTGGATGCACTGGACAAAGTGGACGAACTAGACGAAGGGGACGAAGGGGACGAAGAGGACGAAGTTTACGAAATGGGGGAAATGGAGGAAGTGGAGGAAGTGGAGGAAGTGGAGGTAGTGGAAGAAGTTGACGATGTGGCGAAGTCGATGAAGTGGACGAAGTTGAAGAAGTGCAGGAAGTGGACGAAGTGGACGACGTTGAAAATGTTGACGAACTGGAGGAAGTTGACGAAGTGGACGAAGGTGAGGAAGTGGACAAAGTGGACGATGTGGACGAAGGGGACGAAGGGGACGAAGTGCACGAAGTTGACGAAGTTGACGAAGTGGACGAAGTTGACGAAGTGGACAAAGTTTACGGAGTGGAAGTGGAGGAAGTGGAGGAAGTGGAGGAAGTGGACGAAGTGGACGAAGGGGACGAAGTTGACGAATTGGAGGAAGTGGAGGAAGTCGAGGAAGTGGAGGAAGTGGAGGTAGTTGAGGAAGTGAAGGAAGTAAACGAAGTGGACGAAGTTGACGAAGTGGACGAAGTGCACAAAGTTGACGAACTGGATGAAGTTGACGAAGTGGACGAAGTTGACGAAGTGGAGGAAGTGGAGGATCTTGACGAAATGGAGGACGAAGTGGAGGAAGTGGGGGAAGTGGAGGAAGACGACGAAGTGGCAAAGTGGCGAAGTGCCGAAGTGGACGCAGTTGACGAAATGAACGATGTGAAGGAAGTGGAGGAAGCGGAGGAAGGGGAGGAAGTGGATGAAGTGGATGAACTTGACGAAGTTGACGAAGTGGAGGAGGTGGACGAAGTGGGTGAAATTGGCGAAGTAGACGAAGTTGACGAAGTGGAGGAAGTGGAGGAAGTGGATGAAGTGGAGGAAGTGGAGGAAGTGGAGGTAGTGGAGGAAGTCGACGAAGTTGACGAAGGTGACGAAGTAGACGAAGTTGATGAAGTCGACGAAGTGGACGACGTGGACGAAGTGGGCGAAGTGGTGGAAGTGGACGAAGTTGACGAAGTGGAGGAAGTGGAGAAAGTGGAGGTAGTGGGGGAAGTGGACGAAGTTGGTGAAGTTGACGAAGTAGAAGAACTGGACGAAGTTGATGAAGTTGACGAAGTGGAGGAAGTGGACGAAGTGGAGGAAGTGGACGAAGTTGCGAAGTGCCAAAGTGGACGAAGTTGACGAAATGAACGATGTGAAGGAAGTGGAGGAAGCGGAGGAAGGGGAGGAAGTGGACAAAGTGGATGAACTTGACGAAGTTGACGAAGTAGAGGAAGTGGAGGAAGTGGAGGAAGTGGAGGAAGTGGAGGTAGTGGAGGAAGCCGACGAAGTTGACGAAGGTGACGAAGTAGACGAAGTTGATGAAGTCGACGAAGTGGGCGGTAGTGGGCGGAGCTGACGAAGTGGAGGAAGTGGAGGAAGTGGAGGAAGTGGAGGAAGTTGACGAAATGGAGGAAGAAGTGGATGAAGTGGAGGAAGAGGAGGAAGTGGAGGAAGTGGAGGAAGTTGACGAAGTGGAGGATGTGGAGGAATTTGACGAAGTGGACGAAATGGACGAAGTGGAGGAAGTGGAGGAACTTGACGAAATGAACGATGTGAAGGAAGTGGAGGAAGCGGAGGAAGGGCAGGAAGTGGAGGAAGTGGGTGAAATGGGCGAAGTTGACGAAGTGGAGGAAGTGCAGGAAGTGGAGGAAATGGAGGTAGAGGGGGAAGTGGACGAAGTTGGTGAAGTTGACGAAGTCTACGAAGCTGATGAAGTTGACAAAGCTGACGAAGTGGACGAAGTGGACGAAGTTGACGAAGTGGACGAATTCGACGAACTGGACAAAGTGGACGAAGTGGACGAAGTGGACGAAGGGGACGAAGGGGACGAAGAGGACGAAGTTGACGAAATGGAGGAAGTGGACGAAGTGGACGAAGGGGACGAAGTTGACGAAGTGGAGGAAGTGGAGGTAGTGGAGGAAGTGGACGATGTGGAAAAGTCGACGAAGTGGACGAAGTTGAAGAAGTGCAGGAAGCGGACGAAGTGGACAACGTTGACAATGTTGACGAACTGGAGGAAGTTGACGAAGTGGACGTAGGTGACGAAGTGGACGAAGTGGACGATGTGGACGAAGGGGACGAAGAGGACGAAGGGGACGAAGGGGATCAAGTGGACGAAGTTGACAAAGTTGACGAAGTGGACAGAGTTGACGGAGTGGAAGTGGAGGAAGTGGAGGAAGTGGATGAAGTGGACGAAGTGGAAGAAGTGGACGAAGTGGACGAAGTGGACGAAGGGGACGAAGGGGACGAAGGGGACGAAGGGGACGAAGTTGACGAATTGGTGGAAGTGGAGGAAGTGGAGGAAGTGGAGGAAGTGGAGGAAGTGGAGGAAGTGGAGGAAATGGAGGAAATGGAGGTAGTGGAGGAAGTGGAGGAAATGAACGAATTGGACGAAGTTGACGAAGTGGCGAATTGGACGAAGTTCAAGAAGTGCAGGAAGTGGACGAAGTGGACAAAGTTGACGAACTAGATGAAGTTGACGAAGTGGACGAAGTTGATGAAGTGGACGAAGTTGACGAAGTTGACGAAATGGAGGAAGAAGTGGAGGAAGTGGAGGAAGTGGAGGAAGAGGACGAAGTGGTGAAGTGGCGAAGTGCCGAAGTGGACGAAGTTGACGAATTGAACGATGTGAAGGAAGTGGAGGAAGCGGAGGAAGGGGAGGAAGTGGATGAAGTGGATGAACTTGACGAAGTTGACGAAGTGGAGGAAGTAGAGGAAGTGGATGAAATGGGCGAAGTGGACGAAGTGGACGAAGTTGACGAAGTGGAGGAAGTGGAGGAAGTGGAGGAAGTGGATGAAGTGGAGGAAGTGGAGGAAGTGGAGGTAGTGGAGGAAGTCGACGAAGTTGACAAAGGTGACGAAGTAAAAGAACTGGACGAAGTTGATAAAGTTGACGAAGTGGCGGAAGTGGAGGAAGTGGAGGAAGGGGACGAAGTGGACGAAGTGGAGGAAGTGGACGAAGTGGCGAAATGCCAAAGTGGACGATGTTGACGAAATGAACGATGTGAAGGAAGTGGAGGAAGCGGAGGAAGTGGAGGAAGTGGATGAACTTGAGGAAGTTGACGAAGTTGATGAAGTAGAGGAAGTGGAGGAAGTGGAGGAAGTTGAGCAAGTGGAGGTAGTGGAGGAAGTCGACGAAGTCGACGAAGGTGACAAAGTAGACGAAGTTGATGAAGTCGACGAAGTGGACGATGTGGGCGAAGTGGTGGAAGTGGACGAAGTTGACGAAGTGGAGGAAGTGGAGGAAGTCGAGGAAGTGGAGGAAGTGGAGGTAGTGGAGGAAGTGAAGGAAGTAAACGAAGTGGACGAAGTTGACGAAGTGGACGAAGTGCACAAAGTTGACGAACTGGATGAAGTTGACGAACTGGATGAAGTTGACGAAGTGGACGAAGTTGACGAAGTGGAGGAAGTGGAGGATCTTGACGAAGTGGAGGACGAAGTGGATGAAGTGGAGGAAGTGGGGGAAGTGGAGGAAGACGACGAAGTGGCGAAGTGGCGAAGTGCCAAAGTGGACGCAGTTGACGAAATGAACGATGTGAAGGAAGTGGAGGAAGCGGAGGAAGGGGAGGAAGTGGATGAAGTGGATGAACTTGATGAAGTGGAGGAAGTGGACGAAGTGGGTGAAATTGGCGAAGTGGACGAAGTTGACGAAGTGGAGGAAGTGGAGGAAGTGGATGAAGTGGAGGAAGTGGAGGAAGTGGAGGTAGTGGAGGAAGTCGACGAAGTTGACGAAGGTGACGAAGTAGACGAAGTTGATGAAGTCGACGAAGTGGACGACGTGGACAAAGTGGGCGAAGTGGTGGAAGTGGACGAAGTTGACGAAGTGGAGGAAGTGGAGAAATTGGAGGTAGTGGGGGGAGTGGACGAAGTTGGTGAA